>NC_064811.1:90046421-90297140 GCF_023721935.1 Panthera uncia | reverse complement strand
AAAAAAAAAAAAAAAAAAAAACTTACCAGAAAGCCCAACTCGACACCACCACCTTCAAAAAACTTTTAAAGGTTTCTAAATGGTTTTGATATTTGCAGCCCCTATCTCTTCTTTAGGGTTAAACTCTGGCTGATTTTCTTGTAATAAGGTTAGTTGTTATTTGTATTATCACCTTTATCACATTTTATACTCATTGATGATAAGACTTGACTTGTAATCAAACCTGCTACAATATACAGTAAGGTCAGTAACTATTTGCAGAATTTCATTTACTCACCAGACACATTCAGGGCAAGGCTCTTGCTCTCATGGACCATACATGCCCCTGGGTCAGAGAGGCATTAAGCATGCAAACAAATACATAAACAAAATAATGTTAGATGTTGATAAGTGCTACAATGAAAATAAAATAACCATGTGATAGGAGGTGACATGGGACCACAAGAAGCCCCACATTTTAGCTAGGGTGGGGGCTGTTGTGAAGGCCTCCCTAAAGTTATCATCTGAGATGTTAGCAAATGAGAAGATCACAGAGAAGATTACATGTTAGCCCTGGAAACATGTAGGAGAAAAGAGGGTCCTAGACAGGACAATAAATACAAAAAGCCTTTGTCAGAGAACTATGGCTTGCACTAGAATAGGCCTCTGCTTTCTGTTTTATTTCTGAACAACACTCAGATATTGATTGCACATTTGAGTCATATTTGATAGTTTGGGGTTCATTATATTCTCAGTGTGGTTCTGTATTATTTCTATGTGATTTGTTCATATTTGTTCACAGGAAGCCAGTTTTTCTTTGCACAGCCTTGGATACAGAACATTTAGTTTAAATCCTAGCTCTGCCACTTACTACCTGGGTGACCTTAAGCAAATTATTCACCTACGGAAGACTTATGTTCCTGGTCTTTTTTTTTTTTTTTTTTTTTTGAGAGAGAGAGAGAGACAGAGAGGGCTGGGGAGAGGGGCAGAGGAAGAAAGAATCTCAATCAGGCTCCAAGCTCAGCATGGGGCCCGATGCGTGCCTTGATCCCACCGCCTGGGATCATGACCTGAACCAAAGTCAAGAGTTGGGTGCTCAACTAACTGAGCCACCCAGGGTCCCCTCGTGTTCCTTGCCTTGAATGAGTATCACAGCAAATGCTTTTCAGGGATGTGAGGATCTAATTAGAAAATGTATACCAAGGAGCACCTGTGTGGCTCAGTCAGTCAATCATTTGACTCTTGATCTCAGCTCAGGTCTTGATCTCAGAGTCTCGAGTTCAAGCCCTGCATTGGGCTCCATGCTGGGCATGAGGCCTACTTAAGGAAAAAAAAAAAAACAAAACAAAAAACTGTATGTCAAGTGCCTGCCATGTAGTAGAAGTTAAGAGTAGAACTTTTTTTGCCATGCATTGTGTTTGGGGTACCTTCAAATGTGTTATTAAAAATGGAATTGTAAATCCAGATTCTAAGCTTGTATTTCTATAGTAACTGGAGTTAGTTCCAGTGGTTAAGCATTCATCGTTGTGAAGTTTTCATCTGAGGGCAGATGCGCTCCTGCTGAAAGCAGAAGTGATTGATGCAAGTCTGGGGTGGAGATTCCTGCACCTCCACCTCTCCAGCAAGGAGCTTTTGATAAAAGGAACTAAGAAGTTAACAGTAGAAATTGTAACGTGTTAAATGAGGTGGAAAAACGGCCACTAGATGTTTTGTTTCCTTAAGGAAAATATAAATTTTGTCATTGCAGCAGGGAGACAGGAGGAAAAATGGCAAAAAAAAAAAGAAAGAAAGAAAAAAAATTCTAAGGGAAGAAATTGTCCAAAATATCTATATTCAGAAAAACGGCTCATTATAATTCCTTGAAATAGTCATATTAAAACTTTACTGAGTCTGACAAAAAACGAGATAATTTGGTAATTGTCTGTTATCTTTATATAATTTGACTGTGGATAGCCCATAAAAACTATTTGTTCAGCATTCTGCTGTTAGCATTCTTCTAGTTTATCTTTAACCTAAATTTTATTCATTAAAAAATAATTAAGAACAGGCATGGTATAAAATTAAAAATTATACAAGGGCATGCACTGAAAAAGGTATTCAATATAAAGGAATATAAAGGAATATATCCCTTTGTAAACCACAGTGCCCCTCCCTGTGGATAGCCAGTGTACCCTTACAGAGATGTTCTATGCGTGTACAAAGCAATTATAAATACAGTTACTTTTCATTATTCGTGGTAGTTATCTTCTATAGTCACCACGAACACTGAAATTAGCAAATGCAGAATCTTCATGCATACACGATTAGGTGCCTGAGAGCTTCTGGTCACGACATTTTTGATAACCGATTAATACATAGCCTTGTTTTATGTGTATATCTGTTTAAAGACATCTTATTTAATGTGTACTGTTCATTCATTAACCCTGAACCCACAGCCAGTGGCACTGTAACTCATGCCTGAATGAAGCTGATCTAACACATGAAGTTTCTCCATGAGACGTAGAACAGCCTTTGCTTAGGAACACTAGACAGCGTTTCAGCACTGGAGGTTTTTTATTTTATTTTATTTTATTTTATTTTATTTTATTTTATTTTATATTATTTTTTTTTATTTTACATTATTTTTTTAAGATTTTATTTTTATTTTAACTTTTTTATTTTTTAAAATTTACATCCAAATGAGTTAGTATATAGTGAAGCAATGATTTCAGTAGATTCCTTAATGCCCCTTACCCATTTAGCCCATCCTCCCTCCCACAACCCCTCCAGCAACCCTCAGTTGTTCTCCATGTTTATGAGTCTCTTTTGTTTTGTCCCCTTCCCTGTTTTTATATTTTTTTTTGTTTCCCTTCCCTTATGTTCATCTGTTTTGTCTCTTAAAGTCCTCATATGAGTGAAGTCATATGGTTTTTGTCTTTCTCTGACTAATTTCACTTAGCACAATACCCTCCAGTTCCATCCACGTAGTTGCAAATGGCAAGATTTTTCATTCTTTTTGATTGCTGAGTAATACTCCATTGTATATCTATACCACATCTTCTTATCCATTCATCCATTGATGGACATTTGGGCTTTTTCCATACTTTGGCTATTGTTGAGAGTGCTGCTATAAACATTGGGGTGCATGTGTCCCTTCGAAACAGCACACCTGTATCCCTTGGATAAATGCCTAGTAGTGCAATTTTTGGGTTGTAGGGTAGTTCTATTTTTAGTTTTTTGAGAAACCTCCATGCTGTTTTCCAGAGTGGCTGCACCAGCGTGCATTCCCAACAATGCAAAGGAGATCCTTTCTCCGCATCCTCGCCAACATCTGTTGTTGCCTGAGTTGTTAATGGTAGCCATTCTGACAGGTGTAAGGTGGTATCTCATTGTGGTTTTGATTTGTATTTCCCTGATGATGAGTGATGTTGAGCATTTTTTCATGTGTCGGTTGGCCATCTGGATGTCTTCTTTGGAGAAGTGTCTATTCATGTCTTTTGCCCATTTCTTCACTGGACTATTTGTTTTTTGGGTGTTGAGTTTGATAAGTTCTTTGTAGACTTTGGATACTAACCCTTTATCTGATATGTCATTTGCAAATATCTTCTCCCATTCTGTCAGTTGCCTTTTAGTTTTGCTGATTGTTTCCTTTGCTGTGCAGAAGCTTTTTATTTTGATGAGGTCCCAGTAGTTCATTTTTGCTTTTGTTTCCCTTGCCTCCGGAGATGTGTTGAGTAAGAAATTGCTGCAGGCAAGATCAAAGAGGTTTTTGCCTGCTTTCCCTCAAGGATTTTGATGGCTTCCTGTCTTACACTGAGGTCTTTCATCCACTTTGAGTTTATTTTTGTGTATGGTGTAAGAAAGTGGTCCAGGTTCATTCTTCTGCATGTCGTTGTCCAGTTTTCCCAGCACTTAAGATTTTGTTTTTATGTAATGTTTACATGCAACATGGGGCTCGAACTTACAACTGAGATCAAGAGTTGCATGCTCTACCAACTGAGCCAGCCAGGCACCACCCTCCCCTTTCTGTTTAAGTGGAGGTCATGGCACACCCTCCCCTTTCTGTTTGAGTGGAGGTCATTTTAAACAGCAAAATCACTAAGAAAAAGTCCCCAAATGCAAAAGCCATGGCAGTAAATAAGATCTTGAAAGCACACTTCTTTATAGTACAAGAGTGGAAACAAGAGGCAGAGGAACATTTCCGTGTTTGACCTTAGCTTGGCATGCGAGTGTGTCAGGTAATTCACATTTTTTTGCTGCTCTGTGCATTTCCACAAATGACCATGAAAGTGCTGTGAGTATTGATTTTGGGGTTAGAAATAAATTTTAGTGAGTAGGACCGTTTGCAAATACTGAATCGGCTCAAAATGAGGATCGACTATTATTCTTTTCTAACTTTAAAGACACAAATGGTATTATCAATAAATAATATTATGCATCCCGACTTCTTCACTTAACACTACATCTTAAACATATTATACACCCATACATATCTATTTCACTTCAGTAAGAAGAACTTTTGTGGTGTATATTCTCATTGGAGCTGCTTATTTTTCCCTTATGTGGACTTTTGTATTGTTTCCAACCATTTATTACTCGGGATACTGTATATATGCATATCTGCAGGACATAAACGGATCAAGTTGCATGCTTCACAGTACATGCCTCATACATTCCTGTGCCATTGTAAGAGGGGATGGAATTGCATTCTTTCACAAAGCAGCACCCTTTGCTGGTGTTACTGGATAATGGCTTGAATTCTATCTTAATACCAATCTGCTATGTCAGAAGGAACATTTTCTCAAGTTTTCCAGGAAGGCCCAAGAATCTACTCAAGAGAAAAAGCAATAGTTAAAACCTCACAAGAGTGAGTGTGTGAGATATTCAGTTCCTTCCCTCTCTGTATACCAATTTCCTAAACTTTGTATTTGATACCCGACCACGCTCAGTGTTTCACATGAAGCAATTTGTCATTTCCCACTCTAGTTAAACTTTCTATAGAAAATAACGTGTTTCAGGGCACCTGGGTGCCTCAGTCAGTTAAGCTGCCAACTTCGGCTCAGCTTATGATCTCAGGGTTCATGGTTTCGGGCCCCGCATCGAGCTTTGTGCTGACAGCTCAGAGCCTGGAGCCTGCTTGGGATTCTGTGTCTCCCTCTCTCTCTGCCCCTCCCCCACTTATCCTCTGTCTCTCAAAAATAAATAAGCATTAAAACAATTTTTTTTAAAGAAAAGAATGTGTTTTAAACACATTCACACACATCAGCACACATTGCAGGAACATAGGGGCAACATGCACGCTCAGTATTTTATTGTTACAACATGTCTAGAGAGGATAATTAAAAATATCTGAAACTTGACTACCATGAAGTTGGATGGATTCAAGCTTGTAAAATGGTGCTGTACAGATTATTTAACAAGATACCATTTTTCAGTCCCTGCCTTCATGAAGTTTATATTTTAGTGGCAGGAGATAGACCATAAACAAGTAAGTTAACCATATAGTAGATGTTTGTAGTTTATATAGTATGTCTGATGGTGATATGTACCTTGGAGAAAAGCAAAGTAGGAAGGCCAGTGTGGATGGTGGATCAGGGAGCAGTTGGAAGGTTCAGTTTTGCAAGGATATTAGGTAAGATAGCATTTAAGCAAAGACTGTAAGAGAGCGAGGATGAACTCTGCAGTCTTTGAAAATGCCAGGCTGAGGGAAGGTGCTGTGTAGAGGCCCTATGTGGCAAGACCATATATATATATATATTTTTTTTTTTTAAGTTTATTTATTTATTTTGAGGTCTGGTGCGGGGACAGAGGGAGAGAAAGAGAGAAAGGGAGAAAGAGAGAAAGAGAATCCCAAGCAGGCTCTGCACCGTCAGCACAGAGCCCAACACAGGGCTCAAAGTCAACAGCCAAGAGATCATGACCTGAGACAAAACCAAGAGTCAGACATTTAACTGACTGAGCCACCCAGGCTCATTAAATAAATGAACTTCAAAAAAATAAATAAATACTTTTTTAAAAAAGTGTATATGCATATATTAATACACCAATATGCATAAAAATCTGAAGTGTGGAATTGGGAGTCTGTGGGAATGGGAAGGAGACTTGACTTTCATTTTGCACTCTTCCTGTATTATTTGACCTTTTTTTTTTTTTTACCATGTGCATGTATTATTTTCATAGTAAAAATTAAATCTCACCAATGTAAATGAGAAAACATTTATTTTCCTTCATACAGTTAAGCAAAATGACTTTATCAAATCATTTTTATTGTCCTCACATATATTATTGACTGGCGGTCCCCTCTATTAAACATTCCTTGATAGTAAAAGGTTTCATCTGTATTGTACCCCTGGTGTCTTGGCATATAGTAGGCACTCAATAAAAGTTTGTTGACTGCATAAAGGAAAAAGTTTTTAAATAAAATGTCCGGTATTCTAGTACCACTATCATTCTGTCAGGTACATTATTGTCTCAGTTTTACAGGTAAAGGAGAGAAAAAACTGTAAATCACAAAGTAAGTCTGGAAGGGATTAGAGTAGATAAAACACCTGTGCAAAGTGAGTTTCACTTTCGAGCCAAGGCTAAGATTTTGTGAGTCATAACTATTTGTTTAACTTAATGTATTACCCAATTCCTTGTTCAGTAATTTGAGAATATTTGTTAAATTTTGTCCTGGTTCTTGATAGTTCTTGATAGTGCCCTTGGGAAACAGAAAAATGTTAATGAATGTGGAGTTTTTCTTCATCAGAGCTATGTTTCCATCTCAGTAAAACAGACTACAATGAGAGGAAATGTGGAGGTCGATCCTATAGAGGGCATAAAATGTTACCTCATGTTTGGTTTAAAGTTTTTGTGATATTCAAAATGGAGTTAAATTGCGGACCATCCATACAAGGGTCCATTATGTAGCCTTACATTTATTTCCCTGGCCGAATATGTACTGACATGGAAAGATGCACCCTTGTCTGATACAAAGTAAAATAGGAATGTATACTATGATTGGATTTTTATAAGTAATATATGTGTTAATAAATTTGCCAAATTGTAAATAAGTGCAAGAAAAGAACGTAAAGGTTTTCCTAAACTATGCATGAAAGCATAATTAACTGACTTGGCAAACGTAGTTTTCAGTGAACTATATCCGTGAACTTTGGTTTACCTTTGTGTTTCTATCTAAAGTTATTGAGTATTTAATTACTATTTAAATGTATTTGTTTAATCCTTCCTGTTCCTAGAAAGGGGTTTGTGATTAGATGTCAAAATATTAACCACTGACTTCTAGTCCACTTCGTACGTTCATGAGTATATATATTCACTAATTCCTTTTATTTTTTTATTTGAGACAGAGAGAGAGAGAGAGAGAGAGAGAGAGCGAGCATGAGAGCAGGGGAGATGGGCAGAGGAAGAGACAGAATCCCAAGCAGGCTCCAATACTCAGTGTGGAGCCCCACATGGGGCTTTATCTCACAACCCTGAGATCAGGATCTGAGCTGAAATCAAGAGTCTTGGATGCTTAAATTAGCTGAGCCACCCAGGAGCACCCACTACTTCCTTAAAAAAAAAGAAAAAAAAAATCACTTAACAACAGAATGAGACAAAGTGTCAGGCTAATTCAACATGTCTAACTCTCCAAGGATGTTTTTATATCCTCCATAGCAGATGTATAACTCCTTGACGTGTTTGGCTCAGTAACTGTTTATTGAATTACTGTTGATTTTCTTCTTAAAGCAAGATAAAATATCTTTAAGAAATACTTTACAGATTATTCATTCATTGCCCCTGAACTGCCTCCCCAAATACTGTACTTTGTAATACTATTTTTGGTATCTGATCTGCTCAAAGTAGAAGAACCAGATATTTTGACTTCATATTGCATACGCCAAAGTATTTTCCTATTATGCTTCAGTTAGCAATAACTTGGGGAGGGAAGAGGTCAAGTTGGTGGTTATTTGACACTAGGGGTGAGTAAGATGTTTGAGCCTTTCCCTTACTCCCTTCTGAGTTCTAGGCTTTGGCCTTGCTACAAGGAGACCAAGGGGCAGTGGGGGGTGGGGGGGAGCTGTCTTTTCCTCCTGGACCATCCTCCTCTCCACATCTGCCAAAAACCAGGTCCTAATAAGGATTAGCCAGTTTGCACAGGTTGTTACAGATCAGTTAAGTGAGTGAGGAAAAGGCATCTTTTACCAGTGTTGCTGTGGCTTCCTTTAGTCACAGATATCCAGCCACGAGCTACCATATGAGAGATTTTTAGGAACAATTTTGTGCTTTCCATGTGGATGCTGTTTTTAGTTTCATGATATGTTTTGTTCCGAGGCAGACATTTATTAATCAAATGTTTATTCAATTAACCAAGGCAGTACAAAACCGCTCAAAGAAACTAATTCAATCCTTCTGTCCCTTCTTTCCTAAAAAAGAAGCATGTGTCTCATCACACATGGAGCCCTTTTTTTTTTCCATTCATGTACATCAGTAAAATTGTAGAGGGAACATGGTTGGGCATGGAAGGCTTAGACAAACCCTGCCCTTCCATTATCCCCTGAGCAACAGTCTTTCAGGGAGACTCACATTCTAAGACTAGGTCACTTGTTACCTAATCCTCTTTCCTGACGTGCCTCCCACTCAGAAAGCATTTTAACTCCCTGATTATTTAGATTTTACCAACCATGTTGTGCTCCATAACAACTACAAGTCTCTTGATTTTTCAAGGTGGCTCATATGGAATCTCACTTTTTCAGCAGGTTCTGGTTTTCTTTTTGTCTTTCTCTTCTTTTTCTATCCTTTTCTTTGTCTCTTTAGTTAGGTATTGAAAGGAAAACTGGGATATTTGGAGGTATGCCCAGTAAGGCACTATTCCTGAGGGAATGTTTGTTCAATGTCGTTTTTCAGTGCTTGTGGACTTTATTATTCCCACACTGCGCTGTAGCAATTCTCATTATTGAGGATAGTGGTTCTTAATATGACTTGCACTTCCCACGTATTAATCACCTGGGAAGTTTTTATAATCACCGTAGCATTTCTGGAGGCGGGGATCAGGAGGTTTAAAAACTTCCCTAGGAGATGAGGTAATGAGAACCTGTAGCTTAGGAAGATATTAGAAACGGGGGGGGGGGGGGTCTATTTATCTGCTCAAGTGATTCTGGTTAACTTAAACATACCTGCAGGGATGTCTGGGTGGCTCAGTTGGTTAAGTGTCCAACCCTTGATTTCAGCTCAGGTCATGACATCATGGTTCGTGGGTTCCAGCCCTGTCAAGCTCTGTGCCAGCAGCACGGAGCCTGCTTGGGATTCTCTTTCCCTCTCTCTGCCCCTCCCCCCTTCTCTCTCTGTCTCAAAATAAATAAAAAACTTAAGAAAAAAACCCATACTTGGAATATATACCTATTCTGTCATGGCACATTGAGCTATCTCTGGGTTCAGGTATGAATATATGAACTGTGACAACTTGGGTCTCTTCTTACTGTGGAAAGAATGAAATTGTGTTAGAGAGAAAAAAATAAATATTCTAACAAATGCCTATAGCATAGTTCAATCTTGACATTTGTGGTAAACACTTTAAAACTTTGATTTTGTGAAATATTATCTAATTTGTAATAGGATGCATTTAAATATTTTGGCAGGTTTTATAGTTATATATTTTTGGGTTTTTTTCTATTATAAACAATTTTTTTGCTATAAATAGAAAGTTTCCTACACTCTTCAGTCCCCCAAGCTAATAATTTTTGGTGCCTATATTTTTAGATAAATTTTTTATGATATGTCCATATTATTAACACAGTAATATATACTATGTGACTAAATGTTAAAAACTTCTAAAACCACAAAGCCATTAGTAAATATATTAATTAGGATCATGATTTAATTCTAAGCAAGCAATTATGTATCATTTGAAAGACATTGAGAAGTAAGTTTTTTGGGTTTGGGGGTGCATGGGTGGCTTGCTCAGTCAAGTGTCCAACTTTGGCTCAGGTCATGATCTAACACTTTGTGAGTTCAAGTCCCATGTTGGGTTCTGTGCTGCTGACAGCTCAGAGCCTGGAGCCTGCTTCAGATTCTGTGTGTCCCTCTCTCTCTACCCCTCCTCCACTCACGCTCTGCCTCTCTCTCTCTCAAAAATAAACATTAAACAATTTTTTAAAAAAGAAGTTTTTATCTATATAAACGTGGTCAATATGTACTTCAAAATTATATTTTCATGGAATTTTTCAAATCAGTTACCAATCTCCATTTTACCAATGAGAGAGCTGAGGCTCCATCACAGAATCAGTAACTGTCAAAAGGGTAGGATTTCAACTTAGCTCTCTGGAAAGCCCTCATCTTTTCTGCTTCTGCCACATGTTTGGCCCTCCAGCAGCCAGAATAACCTTTCTCCTCCAAGTTAATGACAAAGAGGAGATGGAGTTTTATGGTTAGACCCTGGCATGGCACTTGGTCCCCCATCTTGCTCATTATATGTTGCTGCTTCTCTTGCCATCTTACCTACCCAGCGGTGACAGTATAAGACAGAAGTTGGCAACTGATAAGAAATTTACACAGAGGGGCACCTGGCTGGCTCAGTCAGTAGAGCATGGGACTCTTGATTCTCAGGATTGTGAGCTCAGCCCTATTGTTGTGTGTGAAGCCTACTTAAAAAAAAAATTTAAACATAAAAAAATAAGTAAAATAAATATTAAAAAATAAATGCAGACAGAGTTTGGGTTTGATAATACAAAATAACTGAAGGGAAGCAAATCAGATGTTAAACTGAAAAAATTAATACTGATGACATAATGTCTAGCACTTTTTACATTTCTAACTTTTCTAAATAAAGGGGGAATTGGTTTTAGTAGACAAGGCTGTGCCTTGGAATAAAATTGTGGTTGGAGAAAAAAACTATTTCTGTTTCATTGCAAATGAGGTAAAGAATGCTGTTGGGTCAGTGGAGACAGCTAAGCCCTGTAAAGCTGCTTACTTTGCATTAAGAAACTACAAAGTAAGAAACAGCCCATTATTCCATCTCTAGAGTTATTTCAGGAATGGCATTGGAAAGTTCAGTGCATCCCATCTTAAAGATTTGTTAGCTTTGTTTAAATCTGTAAAACCACTCTTAAAAATGTTAAGATTATAGTACTTTTCACTTTCTTATTAAGGTGGGGGCATAAGGTTTAAAGTTTGAATTTTTTAAAACACCAAAAAGAAAACTGTCTGTTTTAAGAATGAGATTTATATGGAGGATAAAATGTGATCAAATGTGTCAAATGTTTATGAATCTTTAAAAAAAAATTTTTTTTTTGATGTTTACTTATTTTTGAGAGAGATAGAGACAGTGAAAGCAGGGGAGGGGCAGAGAGAGAGGGAGACACAATCCAAAACAGGCTCCAGGCTCAGAGCTGTCAGCACAGAACCCGAGGCAGGGTATGAACCCACAAACCGCTAGATCATGACCTGAGCCGAAGTCAGATGCTCAACTGACTGAGCCACCCAGGCGCCCCAAGTTTATGAATCTTAAAGGAGCATTTTTTACATTTTACTTTCTTTACATGGCACCTTTCACCTGCCCACCCTTGTGGATTTTATGTCAAGAAATAAATTTGTTAAGAATTGCCACACGTACAGATAATGTTTCTCACCCACTATCAGTTAAATTTAAACCTACTATCTAATAACTTTCAATTTTGTTATCCTACTATCAAAGTTTAAAGCATTCAAGAGAGATCTGTGGGTGGTTAAATGCTGTCCTTCTATTTCAAAGGTAAATATTTTATGTAGGGAATTAAGTAATATGTAAGGTCCCAGGAAGAGACACTAGCTACCTACTTTCTATAGAATGCTATCTTTCTATAATTCTACTGTAACTTTAGTTACTATTATTATTACTAAATTTGAAAAATCTTATCCATGACACCAGGAAATTTTCTTTATTATACATTCTGTTTATGACTGTTTCTTCATATCGGCCAGTGTTCTGGCTGCCTACTTACAAACTAACACAGGCTGACCTTGACATTAAAAAGTGACCGGGGGCATATCACAGAGTACTTCGTCAACTACTATGTCCTTCTTGCTCTCTATGAGACCAGTATCTTTATTCATGGAAGGGTCACATAGGTTTAACATCCTCATTTTGAAAGACAGAAAAAAATTGTCTTTGCCAATTTGAAAAAGCAAATTTTGAAAGAACCAAATGTTCATTTTGAAATAAGGTTTCTAGGACAGTGTAGGAAGTTGCTTCCCCCTTCATCAAAAATTTTCTGAAATATTTTTAGCTCTCTAACACACACACACACACACACACACACACACACACACACACACACACATGACCTGATTGTCTTAGTCCTCACTACTTATAAGTGTGATCTGTGTGTGCAATATTCCTGGGGAGTTTGATAGACATATTGAATCTCAGGTCCCACCCTAGGCCTACGGGTGAATGAATCAAAATCTGCATTTTAACAACATCTTCAGGTGTTTTTTATGTTCAAACACATCCAAAGTTTGACATGCTGGTATCAGAATCACTCACTGCCTGGCAGAAAGGCCAAACATGGCACTGTCTGTATTTTTACTGAAATAATTCTCTTTCTCTGCTTGAGACAATCCATTACTCTTTTCTAAACAAGAGAGATCCTGATCCTGGGTAATAGAGAAGTGAAGTTTGGGCAGGTAAAGGTGTTGTAACCATAATAGTGTGATGATAACATGTGTAAAATAATGCCAGGGAAATAATTGATGAGAATCCATTACGACAGATGAGTTTTTCTCAACAACTTACTCTTTGATAGTGTCTTCAGTTAATGATCTGTGAAGAGAAGCATCCATGATAGGGATTGGGATGACGTAAGGTGTGACCTATCAGTAGTCCCTAAACTATACTGTTTCTTATTATGGTGTGATCCAACCAGTATTAAACTTTAAAAATATTTTGAGGGATGTGAGAGTTTCAAGAGGCAAATCAGTAGGAGTCAACTATTTAGAATAGTATACTCCTCATATGAAAATTCATTTTACTGTTATACTATATTAGCTAAATCTTTTTTTTTTATTATTTTAGAGAGAGAAAGAGGGAGAGGAGCTGAGAAAGAGTGAAAGAGAAAGAATCCCAAGCAAGCTCCATCCACACTGTCAGCGCAGAGCCCGACAAGGGGCTTGAACTCAGGAACCCCTGAGATCATGACCTGAGCTGAAATCAAGAGTCGGACACTCAACCAACTGAGCTACTCAGCCGCTCCCCCACTTTATTTTTTTTAAGATTTTATTTTTAAATCATCTCCACACCCAGTGTGTGGCTCGAATTCACTAAACCCTAAGATTGAGTTGCATATGCTATATGCTCTACCACCTGAGCCAGTAAGGTGCCCCTGGATAAGTCTTACCAGTAGGATATCCATACAGTTTAGAATTTGAAGATGTTCATATTTTTAGGTAATGACTTCTTGTTGACTACTAGAACTTCTTTAATAAGATTTACATTCATTAGCTGATTACTAAATACATTCTTCACAATTCACTAAGTTAATCTTATAATACTCGTAGGAAACAACTCTTAAATTAAAGGTTTTGAACATTTTTAGCTTTTTAAAATGCAAACTGGAAGAATTTTGAAAGTATTTACTTAACTTTCCTTAATTGCTGAGAAATCATCTGTTTTTGAAATTGGCTATTGACAGGTGATATGAGTTTGAGATTCCCTTTTGCCAGACAAAATTGTGGTAATGTGCAATAATATGGAAATGACCAGTACATTTGACCATTTATAGCAAACCATTAGAAACAAATCTACATCAGTCTATAAACAAAGAATCAGGAATTTATGGGTTTAACTTTTGTTGCCTGTATGTTCAAATTTGGCATTTCTGGCAATGAGACTGTTGTATGAACTTGTGTGCCTGAATTTTCAGGGTTATTTTGGAAAATAATGCGGAAAAGAAAGACCAGTTTCCATTTAAATTTCTACTTTTCAGAAACACCATACTTGCTCACTTTTGCTTCATTCTGTGCTTGTTTTAAAGAAAAATGAAAAGCTCAAATCAGAATTTGATTAGGAAAGTATTAAGTTCTTGAATATCCATAAGATTTAGTCTTCAAAAAATAATAAATTCATTTATCCATTTGGGGGTGGTTAAAACATTCTCTATGTAAGCCTTTTCTAACTGGAAATTTTTCTATGTAGGCAAGTAAATATCAGTGTTAGGAAGGCTCTTTAACAAGAAAGTAGCAGAAAGTGGTCCAGACGATACTCATACTCATATTTGTTTTATTCCAAAATCTTTTCTGTCTCTAATAATTGTCTATTTCTTTCTCATTATTGTCCTAATTTATGATCATCTAGAAGTGGATAGACTGATTCATCTCTTTTTTAGAACCAAATCAGAAGCTCTTACTGGGGTAAAGCGCTCAGTTTGAGAAGGGTCTTGGTGATACTCTTCCCATCAGCATTCTTGAGTAGGGGGCTGCTGACCAGGATTCCTTCTGCCTTTTATCCATTATATTTGGGTTTCTCACCTGTGGAATGAGGGCTGGGAATGTGCGGCTGGAAAACAATCCTTCCTTGGTCCCAGGAGGCTGGCTGGGGTTTTGTTTTTCCTCTTTATTCCTGCCAGTTCTGTGAGCTAGGTACTAAGCTCTGTTTTCATCCTAATCACCTCTCTCTTATCTCTCCTGTATGCAGTTGACCTTTGAACAACACAGGTTTGCACTGCATGGGTATACTTAAATACAGATTTTTTTGGATAAATAAAAGTACAGTACTATAAATGTATTTTCTGTTCCTTATAATTTTCTTTTCTTTTTTTAATGTTTATTTATTTTTGAGACAGAAAGAGACAGAGCATGAACGGGGGAGGGTCAGAGAGAGGGAGACACAGAATCGGAAGCAGGCTCCAGGCTCCGAGCTGTCAGCACAGAGCCGACGCGGGGCTCGAACTCACAGACTGTGAGATCATGACCTGAGACGAAGTCGGATGCTCAACCGACTGAGTCACCCAGGTGCCCCGTCCTTATGATTTTTTTCTCTAGCTTGCATTATTGTATGAATACAATATATAATTACATATAACATACAAAATAGGTGTTAATTGACTGTTTATGTTTTCAGTAAGGCTTCCAGTCAACAGTAGGCTATTAGTAGTGAAATGCGGGGGAAGTCAAAAGTTAATGAATAGATTTTCAACTGCAACAGGGGGTTGGCATCCCTAACCCGCACATTGTGGTACTGTACCATCTGCCTGGTCTGCTGCCCCAGCTAGGCCATTCCTCTCCACCTTGAACCACCCTGAATGCTAACTCTAGCTGGCATGGACCCTCTTGCATTGCAGCATGCTGGATGCCAGTCTTCTAGGATGAGGATTTTAACACACTTCTAGGAGCTCATGCAGAAAATGAGTACAAGTCAGACCAAAAGGAGAGAGGTGACTGCCTGATGACAAGACAAGAGAGAAAGATTTCAATAGTCGGTGGAGTCTGGCATCTAAAATTAGATCTTTTGAAGTGCTGGAATTTCCATCTTTAATAATGTATTTCTTGGCAGACACTCTCTTCGTAGTGATTACAGTTGTTCCATTTGGAATTAGTTCAATGTTCAGAGCGAAGAGGCTCTGTTCAAAGAGTTAGCTACAAATTATATTTTTATTGGCAATGGTCACTACTCCTGCACAACACCCAAGCAGGGAGACACTAACTGCATCCATCCCGGCTTATTAGAATTAGGATCCTTTCTGCAGCTTAGGTAGCGGTGTAAGGTTGGGAAGAGGAGAACCACCATTCACTGAGGAAGGGCTTCATGAGTCTCCTGTATGTCCAGGGGCTCATCACTTCACCGATGGTGGGTATTCCAGTTCTCTTAGGGAAAGGAGGGTGTTTAGATAAAACGTTCATGTTCTTCATCAAAAAATTGGAAATAGATGTAAGCAAAATGATTTTAGTGCCGGTATAGTGTTACATTATATGAATATGCTGTTAAGTATTGTGCCAAGTTTATTGATTTACATGAAAGATAGCTTTTCCAGTATCTAAAATATTCATAACTATTCCCTATGTCTCTCCATTTCTTATAAAAGTACCTACATAAGGATTATGGATTGAGGTAGAATCAAAATGCAGGGAACTACCTAATTTTCACCTGTAAAAGAAACTGACAGTGTGTATATTAAATATCCAGTGGGTCCATATGACAGATCTCAGTATTTTTGCTTTGAAATTGCTATGTCAGTTCCTTGCCTTATATTTTCTCAAAACCTACTCTTCTTATGTTATGAAAATGACTTATTTTTGTTCCTATGGTTAATTGTTTTCTTGATGGAAAGCCAAACTTTCTAATGTAGTGTTGCTCAAATATTAATATGCATCCAAGTCCTCTGGGGAATCTTGATAAATGTGGACTCTTGCAGAAAATCATTATGTAGAAATATAGATTCTTAGATGATGCTAGTGATGCTGATTGTTACTACCCCTCGAGGAGCAAAGCTCTAGGCATCCTAAGAAATGACTGACAATTCTTGGAATGGGTAATTTCTCTACAACCTAGCTCTTTTCTTCTGGACTTGGTAGACATTTACTCTATGAATGCAAAACATGGAATCAGGGCATGAATTTTTTTTTTTTTTTTACCTTACCCACAGATTCAAGAGTACCATTAAAAAGTAAGTGAACTAGGGGCACTTGAGTGGCTCAGTTGGTTAAGTGTCTGACTTCAGCTCAGGTCATGATCTCACAGCTCATGAGTTCGAGCCCCGCATCAGGCTCTGTGCTGACAGCTCAGAGCCTGGAGCCTGCTTCAGATTCTGTGTTTCCCTCTCTCCCTGCCCCTTTCCCACTTGTGCTCTGTCTCTCTTTCTCAAAAATAAATAAACATTAAAAAATTTAAAAATTAATAAAAACAGTAAATGAACTAATGGAGTAATTGGAAGATGTGTATTACATATTGTATAATATATAACATATATATATTTGTGGAAAATTATGTGTATTTATAGAATATCTATAGAAAAATATTTATTGTAAAGACAAATGAAAACCAGCACTGGAGTCTAATTTGTATGAAAATCTCACTGCTATTTATTTGAGCTGACATTGATGAGATATGGCACATCTAGCAATGTCCAATGAGGTTGTTTGTTTTTGCTTTTTAATGATGTGTTCTTGCCAAATCCAGAAATCAGTAGTGTACATAATATATAATATTATGGGCCATTCTACAATAGCTACTGACTTGATAGGCACATGGTAGAGAAGTTACTAGTTTTAATTGGTAGATTTAAGGGTCTATGGAATTTGACAAAGGGACAACCCATTTTGTGTATGCTCAGGGGTAGAGGGGTGTATGATGCACAATGGGCAAGCCATTACAATATGTTTTAGAATATTTAACATTGGTATAATTAATAACTTCTTCAAAAGGTAAAACCACAATTTAAAGATGAATTATATTGAAGAATTAGGTATGTTGTAGGATTGATAACTGGAAA
The DNA here is from genome assembly GCF_023721935.1 of Panthera uncia. Taxonomy (NCBI): domain Eukaryota; kingdom Metazoa; phylum Chordata; class Mammalia; order Carnivora; family Felidae; genus Panthera; species Panthera uncia. The sequence continues at coordinate 90,279,741 of NC_064811.1, read as the reverse complement.
AACTGGCAACACAGCCAACAAAGCTCCCAGACAAGAAATATGAGAAGGAATTAACTAAAGTCAGTAATTATGTTGTGTACCTATTCAGATTGAATGAGGAAATGACATGATCTACCTGAAGGAGAAAGAGCGAGAGATCAAGAGTTCATTCTTACTGTTGAAGATTTGAACTTCCTGATTTTACCTTAATTCATGTAACTAGTTGTCCAGAAATTCTTCAGGAAGACTAAATGAGTGGACAGATTACATCAAATGGGAGTGATTCCACAGTTCAGACCGGCATAGGTGGGAATGTAAGCCATGTTTGTAAATAACTAGTTAGAATGGGAGCAAGATTAATCCTGTTAAATCCTGTTAAACAGGTCAGGCAAATTTCTATAACTCAGGACTCTGCTAAAAGGTAGTGAGGAGCAGGATGTCCAGGATGAAGTTCCTTGGACTGCAGAGATCCCAGAAATGAATGACATTTGAATGACATTTGGCCCAGATGCAGCTGGAAGATGCTAGCAGGCAGACATGAGACCCCTCACCCTATATCTCCATGCTTTCAAGTTCCCTGTCCTGAGGGGAATGGAATGTCAATCATGTGCTGCTAAATTGGCAAAACAGTTATTCTCACAGCAAGAGTCACCAGTAGAATTTACTAAGTAATCTGCATGACAGAGGGCTTTATACAAAATAATAATTAACAAAAATCAAATATATATATATATATATATATATATATATATATATATATATATATATTTTTTTTTTTTTTACCTGGGGTAAAAATCACAGAATGCAGTAAATATTCTTAAAACATACTTGGGGTGGGAGGTGGGGGGGGGGCCTGGGTGGCTCAGTTGGTTGAGCATCCAACTTCGGCTCAGGTCATGATCTCACACTTAGTGGGTTTGAGAGCCCCACGTTGGGCTCTGTGCTGACAGCTCAGAGCCTGGAGCCTGCTTTGCATTCTGTGTCCCCACTACCCACCCCCCCCCGCCCCTCCCCTGCTTTTGCTCTGTTTCTCGCTCTCTCTCAAAAACTTAATAAGCATTGAAAAAAAATTTTTTTAAAGAAAGAAAAACATTAAAAAATATATACCTGGGAATCAAAGCCTTTTTTTTTTTCTCTTCAAGACCTTTTTGATTTTGAAGTCTAGTCCCAAGCTATTAAAAAGAGGCCTGGGAAACAGTAAGAAGAGCGTAATAGTAGGGAAACACACCACAAGCCCTAGCACCATCCCCTGCAATTTATATACCATGCAAGTCCCATATACTCCAAACATATTTCCTCATCTGTGAAACTGGTATGTAACATCTGGGCTGTTGTGTTTTTACAGTGCGATACATTAAGTGAAGTCACCTTGAATAGTGCCAAGTTTTAAAAAATCCACGCACAAGACATTTACCAATCTAACATTCACAGTTTAAACTATTTGCATACAATAGCTTATTCTCTGGGGATGGAAGTCTCAAGAATGACTAAGCTACTCTCCAGGTAAGTGGGAGCAAACAGCTCTGTAGCACCAGCTCAGAACCCACTGAGAAATGCTTCCCCCACTTGCCTTAGCAGAAATGGGGCCTCTGGGAATGTGAGAACTTATTTTGTGAAGAAGAGGGAGAAAAAAAACCCTGTTAGTATTGGAATGATAATATCCATTTAGACAATTCAATCAGGAAATATCCCTTTGAAAAGAAAATATTCTAGCTATTTCTATTAGAGAATAACTACGCATTTCAGAATCAGGAATTTTATGATATCTGAATGTAAAAGGAGGCATTTCCACCAATGAGGAAGAAATTGGATAAGAAGCCAAGTATTTCTTTAATCCGTATCAACTTTCCTTTTTGGTTGTCAGCCTCCCAACTCCACTGGGCTATGGAATGCAAAGGGCATTGGTTGTATTTGACAAGAGCTGAAAAGAGGCCATAGTGCCACCAATACTAAGTAGACAGGCAAGGATGGGTGACAGTCATGGCTTATAGGACACTTTCCCAGAGCTCCTGCCGCCACTGCTGCTGCTGCTGGTATTTGAGCCACTGAAAAAAATGTGGGCAATTTTGGGGCAAATTGCTGGTTCAGAAGTGGGCAAAGGGAAGATGATCAAAGAAGCAGGATCAATTTATGGAAAAGTTGGGAACTGAAGCCTTACTAAAAAGCAGGGTTAAACTATATGGAATTCATTCTGCCTCAAAGTACATTCTCCCACACCAGTTGAATTTCTTGTATTTAAAATTTTATCTGGGGCACCTGCCTGGGTGGCTCAGTTGGTTAAGCATCCTACTTCGGCTCAGGTCATGATCTTCCAGTTCATGGGTTTGAGCCCTGCGTCAGGCTCGGTGCTGACAGCTCAGAGCCTGGAACCTGCTTTGGATTCTGTGTTTCCTCCTCTCTTTCTGTCCCACCCCACTCAAATTCGTCTGTCTCTCTCTCTCAAAAGTAAATACACATTAATTTTTTTTTTTTTTAATTTACCTAAGGGGAGCCTGGGTGGCTCCGTCTGTTGACCATCTTGATTTCGGCTCAGCTCATGATCCCAGAGTTGTGAGACAAGCCCCGTGTCAGGCTCCACACCTGCTTAAGATTCTCTCCCTCTGCTTTTCTCCCCCACTTGTGTTCTCTCACTCTTTCTAAAATAAAAATTAAATTAAATTTAAAAAAATTTTTTAATTACCTAAAATTCCAAAGCATCAGAAGGTGCTAATGAAACACTAATACTATGCTACTAAATACTATGCTACTAAAATTCAAATACTTCTGTAACGATTACAGTGCTTCTCAAGATGAGGACCATTCCCCCTCCTGGGGGTGGGGGACTTACCAGTCATCTGTTGGGCTTCTTCAGATCTTCCACTCTCCCAGTCCCCAGCGTTTCTGATACACCCTTTTCTGAGTATGTGGCCTCAGGGACCCACTGTGCTGTATTCTTCAGGTGCATATGAGTATCGTTCAGATATTCTGGGGCTAAACATTAAAGTCAACCTGGGCAGCTTTTTAAAAATACTAATGGCCTATTATGTTGTACACCTGAAATTAATGAAACTTACACCTTCAGTTTGAAAAAAAATACCAAGGTCTCGGTCCTTATTCCAAACAAATCAGATTCTCTAAAAATCAGCTCTCAAATACTCTAGTTTTAAAAACTTTCTAGGTGATTCTAATGTGCTCCCAGGACTCAGAACCATACAGCTTTAAAGATTAAAAATGAGAGCTGTCAGTCATTCACCCCTCATGGTGAATCAATTCCTGTGGACTGGGTTTTTCTAAAACCAAGAGTAATGAGAATGAGTGAATGAGCGATTTTAATTCTGGTGGTGGGCCATTAAAAAAAACATATTTTAATAGTTCGTAAATTGGGATAACAGAACTTAGGTCAGTGTTTTGTTCAGACTAAATTCTAAGCTCTTCGACCAGGTTGCAAACCACTTGCAGAAAAAGAGCCTGAGTCATTGTATTCTTCATAGAGTTAAGAGTGCGATTTTACTGCTATATACTCTCAATAAGCTGTTGAGCTGTCTCTTTACATGCTATCTACTAAGGTCATAACAAAAGAGGTTATCTAAAAAAAAAAAAAATTAGAAAAAATGCTCATTCCAGAAGAGTCTACTATGGTATTTTTATGGTGCCCAAGAGGTGACTTTAATGGGTAATAAAAGAATACACATAGTATTATTCATATTTTGTTAAACTTTAGGTACATCTTGAAGACTTTAATATTCATTAAAAAGTATTACCCTGGGTTGCAATTAACAAGTAATCTTTGAAGGCACTTGGGCAATAAGGACATGCTCAGTTTCACTCAGACATTGCTAAGATTTTTGAGTATCAGTTGATAAACTTAAGAATTTATTTTAAAAATATCTCTTGGTTGCAATTAAGCAGTGCTCAGTCCATATTCATTCTTTTTAGCAGAATAAGTGATAGAGATTGGTTGGAATTTGAAACTTTAGTGCACAAAAGATTAGAAATGAGCAGGAAGCACCTAGTCATTGCAACAGCTGCAGAACTAAGGACTGAGTACAAGCTCCCTCTGGCTTTATCTTGGGGGAGAAAAAGAAAATGAAAGAAAAACATCCAACTTTTCTACCTTCCTGTGAAACACAGTCAAGTTTGGGGCTTTATAGAAAGGTGCTAGCCCTGTCCATTTCCTTAGTGCAGGGAGCATAAAGGACACGTGAGAGCCCAGCCAGTACTCACTGAGTGAAGGAACAAATGAGCCAGCTCCATCGATGGCAGCCGGGGACTAGGGAGGTTATAGATTATCACCACCTGTTGTTAGCAGTGTAGTTACCAAGCAAACAGGGTGACACAACTATTGCCAAATGGTGCCTAATGACTAGTTAAGGGGTAGGTTAATTAAGTGTTCTGCCAGGAAGGGGAAGGGACAGGACAAAGCCACCTCCAACACTTAGGTATTAGAAATAGTTTATAGTTGGGGCACCTGGGTGGCTTAGTCGGTTAAGCATCTGACTTCAGCTCAGGTCATGATCTCACAGTTCATGGGTTCGAGCCCCACATCGGGCTCTGTGCTGACAGCTTTGAGCCTGTAGCCTGCTTAGGATTCTGTGTCTCCCTCTTTCTCTGCTCCTCCCCCACTCATGCTCTATCTCTGTCTCTATCTCTCTCTCTCTCTCAAAAATAAACATTTAAAAAAATTTTTTTTAAAGAAATAGTTTATAGTCAATTTGTGTGTCTTGAGATTCTTTGCCATGAAAATTTAGCGACGGTAGAGTTTGTCACAGTTATGTTAGAGACTGGTAGCTGCTGAATGACAGGACTGGCCAAAGTTGACTTGGGAAGGGGGAAAAGTTAGTTTAAGAAACTGAAAATATTCTTAGATATTTGTAACAAAGCTTATTTCCGTTTAAAAAGTATAAGTTAAAACCCACTGTAGAAGAGTAGGGTCGACTACATAGTCATTCCTTTTTGCTCCTAAATCATTTCTAAAAAGAGACAAAGAATAGAGAGAAAGCCCAGGTCCAGCACAGCAAGGGGAAAATTTTTTATGTGCATGGTTATTCTCTAAAAATGTATCTGTAAGCAAAAAAAGAGCACCTTAAAGGACAAATTATATAAAAGTATATATATATATATATTTGAATAAGGAAAAGCATGTTACTGAGGTCACTGACTTTCTACACGTGTCTGCCTATCTCTAAGAAGTAGAATGTTGACAGCCCAGAGCCCCATGGGGATAAAAATATATATCAAATTCTCAGTCAAATAAAAATATATTGGACTCAATTCCAGAGAATATTCTTGGATTTGATTTCTTTTTTTAGCTCCCTAAGTTTAACCAGCTGAAATTTTTCTTAGAATCAGGCTTTCATAAAAACAAAAAGGTTTTTTTTTTCCAGTTTGTTTATTTTCTTAATATACAAAAAATTGGTTCCTATAAAAGCACTTTCTTTAAAATGTGTAAGAAGTCAAAGTTTCACTACCTTCCTACCTTATGAGATACTTTTTTCTAGAACACTAGAGATATGTATCCTTATCTATCTATCAATGTAGCTATATCAGTATCTATAATTACAATGGTTTCACTTAATGCAAACCTTCATTTAAAAGTTGGAACACTGTGTCTTTGGTTTAGGTCGTCTATTGATATTATTATATTTTACGTATATGCTTAATCTGTAATACTTTCTGGGTTACAACACCATTTTTCAAGTCATGGCTGATAGAAGTCACATGATGGGAAGCAGGTGCCTGGGGCACACACTTTCTAGAGAGTTTAGGACTCCGTTCTTGCCTCAAACCATCTTCCTCTACCCACACAAAGCATGTTACCCACACAATGGCCATTTTGCATGCTTACACAAACCAAACTAGTTTGGGACGTGCCAGGAGGCAGTTCCTTCTTCCTGAATGTTCTTTCACCCTACTCAAGGCCAACACTTTAGGAAGACACTCCCATCCTCCAATGAAAAGAGCTCACTGCCCACAAACATTGTCTCCCCCAGGACTCTGCTTAGTTTTCCATCAAAACCACACCATAGTGGGTGATAAAAAACAAAATTCAACTGAGTAAATTTGAAGATCTAATTGGCTTTACTAAATGATTCATGTACCGGGCAGCACACCATCTTAGCAAAGAGTGGGGTGCTCTGAACTCTACAAAATGGAAGGTTTTTATAAGAAGGAAGGTGTGGCAAGAAAGCTATGAACAAAAGAAAAGATTGTTCGAGGCAAGATCAACTTCCTTAGGGAGAAAGGCAGGGGTCTCATTATACAGATTACCTCATCTTCCTTTGGGGGGTGGATGAGGCCCATGTGACAGATTACCTTCTTGGTTCTTATCAGAAAATTCCCGATTCACAAGTTAATACTTAGATTTCCAGTGGTGGCTGAAACTGCAATTAGATTAGGTATTAGGCGCCAGTTTGGTGACTTGGCCTAGCCTTGGTAACGCCATTTTGGGCCTGTGGTTTTTCTTTACTTTTTTTTTTTAAACCCTTATGTAGTTTTGAGAGAGAGAAAGTGCACATGTGTGCGGGGACTGGGGGGAGGCAGAGAGAGAAAGGAAAAGGATCTGAAGAGAGCAGAGAGCCTGATAGGGGGATCAAACTCCTGAACCATGAGATGAGGACCCGAGCTGAAGTCAGACTGAGCCACCTAAGCAACCTTGTGGTTTTTCTTTTTAACATGGGTTATTTTTGTTAGTTAGTGGCTGTCTCTCCCCTACTCAATAGAACAAGCTCTGTGAGGCTCACAGTGGCACCCCTCGTTTTCGGTACTGTGTATCTAGCACCAAGCATAAAGTCTGGTATACAGTAGGTCCCCAGTAAGTAATTTGTAGGATTAATATGATATCTATCTATTTGCTCTCTCATTAGCACAAATACACAAACATTATATTAGCTTGCTTTATACTGGTAAGGCCGTGAAGAAAGAGTAGGTTGCTGTTTGACTGGTTTTTAATAATTATGTAGTACCAAATGAAAAGGTACTAGTAAGTCTATAGTGGAGTAGTTCTGTCTGTAGTAAATTTTGGAGCATGTTGTATGGCTGGAATGGGTTGCTGTTTTTGAGAAATCTAAGCAAATAGGGAATGGGGAAAATTTCTCTATGCATTTCCATAATGATTTGAGCAGAAGCTGTGGGGTGAAAGAAAGAATTGGATTCTCTTTCATCTTAGAGCTGCTGTTTATTAGTAAGTTCTTTTCTTAAGAGCCTCAGTTTTCTTATCTATAAAAGGCAGAGGCGGCCTGGGTGGCTTAGTCAGTTGAGCGTCTGACTTTCGATTTCGGCTCAGGTTATGACTTCACAGTTCTTGGGATTGAGCCCGATGTAGGACTCTGGTGACAGCGCAGAGCCTGGTTGGGATTCTCTCTCTCTCCCTCTCTTTCTGCCCCTCTCCTGATTGTGTGCATGCTCTCTGCCCCTCTCTCTCTCTCTCTCTCTCTCTCTCTCTCTCTCTCTCAAAAATAAATAAATAAAAACTTTTAATTAAAAACAGGCAATAATTTTGTCTCCTGGGAATAATGTAGATGATACATGAGACACAACTGAACCCTGGCATAATTATATATAAGTGAATATGTGCACAGTCTTACTATTTTGAAACTAATGAAAGGGAAAGCCCATGGAGCTAGCTGCCTGGAATTCTGGGCATCTGTGAGTCCTTTGCCACTCACTTTTTGTGGAACTATTATTTCCACAAATTCTGTAATGGTAGTGAAAGTGTTTGTGAGTTGCAAAGGGCCATATAAATTTATGGTCCTATTACTATTCTTAGTTGAAAACAATAAGATTCTACTACTAAAAAGAAATCTGTTAATAGTGACTGTTAGCTTTTACTTTTTAGCTTTTGCTTTATTTATTTATTTATTTATTTATAAATAAAGATTTTGTTTTTAAGTAATCTCTACACCCAATGTGGAGCTTGAACTCATGACGGGGAGATTGAGTCGAATGCTCTTCCGACTGAACCAGCCAGGCACCCCGACCTTTAAATTTGGGTAGACTTAATGGAAACAAAAACTTAACCGGCATGGACATAATAACATCTACAGTAAAGTCAAAATAGATCATAGAACCTTGGACAGTGCTCCTGATGAAAATGTCCTCCTCACCAGGTAGTGGAAAGTGAGTTGGCTCCATTTCTGATTGACTTTGACCTCTGCTTTCCTCCTTTGCCCCAAAGAAAGTTAGTCATAGTTTTGAATTTCTTAAGAGGAAGCAGCTATAAAATGGAAAATCACTAAAGGCAACTAGCTAGTAATCCAGGCTCAGAGTCAAAGAAGCACTGAATTCTAGTGCTGGAGGGAGCTATAATTTACCCTTAATAATCCGTAAGTCTAGCCTAAAGTTCTCTTGATTTGCAGTCTTCTGAGGAAATCAAAGAAATTCATTTTATTCTATTTCTTGTTTATACATAATATGTATAATACCAAACCCTAACATTTTCTTTCTTTTTTTTTTTTTAACGTTTATTAATTTTTGACACAGAGAAAGACAGCATGAACGGGGGAGGGTCAGAGAGAGGGAGACACAGAATCTGAAACAGGCTCCAGGCTCTGAGGTGTCAGCACAGACAGAGCCCGACGCGCGGCTTGAACTCATGGACCTCGAGATCATGACCTGAGCTGAAGTCGGCCCCTTAACCGACTGAGCCCCCCAGGCGCCCCAAACCCTAACATTTTCAAAGGTATCACTTTCCCTGACGGGCTTTGATGTGCGTACTTACTACCACGGTGCTCTTGGCCTTCCAACTAAGAAGGATGGGAGTAATTCTGCATTTATGTGAGCTCCACAGCTCTTTCACTGACAATTCTGAAGATATATGGACATTTCTGTGAAAAGACTTTCTTTTCAGGCTTCTATTTCTTCATTTCCACCTTTTCTCCCAAACTCCCTCTATGCTCTGTATTAGGATATAGGTGGACATTGTTTGACTGTCATGTAGCTGCTAATTTTGTTAATTCAGTCTCAAACAGCAGCTTTACGCATACATTTACCCTGAAGCACAAAGGTGATATGAAATTCAGAAAACCATAGCTGACCTTGAGCCAGCTTTCAGAGGATAAAATAATATTTTTCAGAGGGTAAAATAATATTCAATGTGAATATTGGGTGCAGCTGGTATAATTAGAGGTCGCTGGCAGATCCTACAAGAATTAGTTATTCTGGGTAAATAAGAAAATATTCATAAACTGATTCGAAGACTGCATCTCTAGACTTTAATGCAGTTAATGAGGAAGTGCTGATTGCTCCTAATTCAGGTGACTGTATCTGTCAGTCAACAGAATACCTAATCAGTCCTAGCTTTGTTGATAGCGGGGCAAACTTTATGACAACTTTACATTTCTAATGCCTTCAATAAGGCATTCAACATACAGTGCACATTTTATTAAAGACAAACCTATAGTTGTGGGAATTCTACTCAGAAGAACTATCAGCACAGCCTTTAACTTTACGGTTGATTGAACTTAAATATGAAACTTAAAAGTATTTATGTTTCTGCTCCCAGCCCCAGAGGAAACATCCGAGGGCATTCGTGATCTATCGAAAAGTGAAAGAAGAATTTGAGATACTTCCCTAGAAAATTGAGACCAAAATAACCCTTAGAATTTCAAATATCTAGAATCCTCCTCCCCCACCCGCAAATATCTAGAATCCCATGAAACAACATGAATGGAGAAACAGGAATGTATTAGGGTTAATTGCCTGAATAGATATATCTCAGTCTGTGACTGTATAGTCTCCATGATCCGTGCCTTGAAGAAGCCGACTACAGATACCTTTCATTTTAACCCACACTTAATCATTTAGGTTATACGGGTTAAATTAACATCCCAATCACTCATCCAAATTTAGAAGAAAGATTCCTTTTTCTACTAGTTCTCACAGTTTTAACACCTCGATGAAGTCATGTGATGTTAATGAAGATAGAGGTCAATTCTTTGAAAACCTCCTACTAAGTTATGGTCAGCCTTTCCTCTTCCTGGTTTTCTTCAATATTTCTTGATAGTTCTAATCTTTTGACTCTTTGTTTATCTTTGAGGATCTTATCTGAATACCAAGTTCTCTCTGGTGCCCAGCGTGGACATATGCCACTAAAAATAGGAATACTTTCCGCTTCTTCCAGGAGGGCCTGATGGAGGTTGATTGCAAGAGGCCAGAGAGGGAAGAAAGGAGGCGGGGAGGAAGCGAAGGTGTTGTGGAGCAGTTCCCTCAGGTCATAGGCTCTTTCTTACTAGGGCCTTAACCTGCCCCTGTGCTTGTCCATTTTTAGATTTGTAGTGCTTTACTTCTCTGGACTATTACCCTGCTACCCTAAACTGTCTTTATTGAGCTTCATTACATGTCTTTCTGACTAGTCAGATTTGCTAATTCAATTACAATTTTCATCCTCCACGGTGCCGACCTTGGCTTTGGAGTGAGGCTGGTTTGAACCCAGAACACGGCTGCTTACTAATTGTGCAAACTTGGGCAAGTTATTTAACATCACTAAGTTTCCTCGTCTGTAAATGGGGCTGGTAAACACACCTAGTCACACATCCTAATCAGGTTCTCAGCACAGTGCCTGGGAGGTCCTAAGCAACGCTGGAGACTGGTACAAGTTAAAGACATCTCATTTGTTAGGCATCCTCAGATTATTTTCAGTGACTTACCTGATAGCCTTAAGGCGATTCTTTCATCTTCTTCCTGTCTTATATCCACATATTATAAAGGAGTGTGGGTTTTATTGTCCAGGTTAGTGAATATAAATAAAATGAAAGGCCTCGTATTTCTAGCCTGGAATTCAAGACCCTGCACTGTACTTTCCCAAACTCCTTCTGCCTTATTTCCCACATCATCACTTTCAAACATTAAACACATTAACCAGCCTGGAATAATCCTCTGTCTCTAGACAAGCACTCTCTAGCCCTTGTTTCCCACCATTCCATTATTCTGGAATGTCATACTCCTGATCTCTACCATTCCTATCCTGCCATTGTGCAAGTCCTACCAAAGGTCTTGTTCTCTTACAGTGTGAAATAATCCCTCCATCAGCTGATTTAGCATAGTTTTTAAAAAATAATTTTAAGGGCGCCTGGGTGGCTGAGTCGGTTGAGCGTCCGACTTCGGCTCAGGTCCTGATCTGGCGGTCCGTGAGTTTGAGCCCTGCGCCAGGCTCTGTGCTGACAGCTCAGACCCTGGAGCCTGCTTCCCATTCTGTGTCTCCTTCTCTCTCTGCCCCTCCCCCACTCATTCTCTCTCTCTCTCTCTCTCTCTCTCTCTCTGTCAAAAATAAATAAACATTTAAAAAAAATTTTTTAAATAAAAAATAATTTTATTATGACTGACCATGTTCTTGCATGTGTGATAGTCACTCCTAGTTAGTAGACTCTGAGGGCAGGAAATGGAACGTTTTTATCTGTCACTGTGCTTGAAATGGTGCTTGGCAAGTGGTAGATCTGTCTCAATGATGGAGCACTGGTGAAGAGAATATTTGGCAGAAATCAGAACAAGATGTCAGTCAAAGATATTCTCCCTAACCATTTCAAACATTGATTTTCATGTATTTTTATTCAGTATAGGAGAGGCCTTCCCTGATCTCCATACCCATGAAGCCCTGTCACTCTTGTGTTTTGTTTTTGTGTATAACACCTATTATAGGTACATTGTTGGGGGGTCTCGGGTTGCTTGTTAGTTTCTGTCTCCCACTGGAATGTAGGCTTCCTGAGCTCAAGGACTTCATCTTTTTAACACTTAAAATCTTTTGCAAGAACTCATGAAGTATTTTCTGACCAAGTGAATGGATAATCACAGGATTTACTCTGTTCAAGTGTTACAGATATTATCAGTTCTATCCAGTTTTCTAAAGGTGTATAAACAGGCTTTCTAATAGCTGTTATGTGAGAGTTTCAGAGGTTAAGTTTTTAGGCTCAGTTTAAGAAATGGATGCTCTTCTGGGGACAGTGTCTAGAGGCCTTCAGCATTGCGCGGCATTTGACATGCACTGTTGTGGCCTGTCCCACAATACAGCTCCCCAAACCAGCCTGTCTCAAATCCCTCATGATAGAACCCCTGCTAATTGTTTACCTTTATACCAAGATGTTTTGGAAGGCAGCAGAACCCATACATGGCATGTGCCTAGGCCACATTTGAGGAGTCCCTGCGGTAAGAACTAAACAAACAAAAAAAACATGTCAGCAGGGCTATGATGGATCCGTGTGTGCTAAATGTGTCCGTGACTGATACAAACATGCTTTCCTTATTGAGGAGCAGAAGAATTGTGACTATTGAAAGCATAAGCACAGAGTCAGAAAGCTAAAAAAAGAAATGGAAACTTTGTTCAGTAATAAAAAAAAAATCAAAAGGCTTATTCATTTTTTAAAAAAGAAGGAGAAAATGGACATTTAATCAGTACTAAGTAATTATGAGATAAGGTTTCTATAAAGTGTAGTCAGAGTCCAGAGATATTTTAGTTTCATTTGGCAACTTTAACATTCTTTTCTGTCTTAATTTTCTTCTTCTGATACCAAAAGAACATATTGGGAAATAATCAATTCTCTTTGGCCTAGGACTTTGCTTCCTAGACAGATGTGGGAGTTAAGTAAAGGGTTAAGCAGAAGCAAGGGCTGAGATGAGTGGGTCAAGCTGCCTTATCTTTTCATCTCTTGCTCACTTTCTTCTCAGGCTTCTGGGATCTTTGCATCCATTTCTGTTCACATCTTAACATAGTGTAACATTTGTAAGGAAATGGAAATGCTTTCGCTATGCCTTCAAAGTAGGATGAGATTGCCCTTGAGGTTTGAGATTTATCTGCACAGCACCTGGTACTCAGGGGACTTCAGTAAATATTTGTTGAAGAAATGAATGAACCATTCACAGAGGAGGCACAGATAGATAGGCAGCATGGGTCATGATGGAACGCTCTCCTTATCAGTACTTATCCGACTTGATTGCTCTCACTTGACCCTCTCTCTTCTTTAACCTTTTTTCCATACCACTCCCTGGTTATCTTTTTACCTTTGTCTCTTCGTATTCTTTCCTTCATGTTTCTTTTCCTCCTCCTAAATGGTGATGCCCTCTCTCCCAGTTAGGCCCCACCTTGACCTTCAGAGTATTCCCCTTGGATGACCTCATTCATGTGCGTGACTTCAACCACCACTCAGACATAGATGACTTCCAAATAGATATCTTCAATTAGCCCAGGCATTTCTTTTCTTTCCTTTAATTACTTTTATTTATTTGGAGAGAGAGTGGGGGAGGGGCAGAAAGAGAGGAAGAGAGAGAGGATCTCAAGCAGGCTCCAGACCCTCAGCAGAGCCTGACCTGCGGCTGGAACTCAAGTACCAAACCCTGAGGTCTTGACCTGAGCTGAAGTCAGACACTCAACTGACTGAGCCACCCAGGTGCCCCCCGCCTAGACATTTCTAAGTCCCACGTGCTATAGATCTCTTTCAATCTCTACTAGTAAGTCGTACAGTCTTGTTAACTATTTTTATTAGTAAATACTGAAATGCCACTTCTTTACTACTTACCCACCAAACTAACACCAGCTACCAAGGCAGACAAACCAGAAGCCCAAGATTCTTCATCTGTTCCTCCCTTTTGCCTCTCTCCCCACATTAAGTTAAGACCTCTGTTCTCCCTCCTTGTTGAATTCTTTTCAGTAAACACAGGGAATGATTACTCTGATGGGTCACCATCTTCGAGACGGCATTCACCCATTTGTCTTCACCAGTGGAGGCATCTTCTCTCGAGGAGAATGGCAGTCGCCTGGCCTCTCACCCTCGTCAAGTTATGCTCCTCCCAGATGTCCTCCATGTTCCTGCTGCCTGGCCAGCTTTTTAAAATTTGAATCTGACTCTGCCTCTCTTGCCTCAACCTTCAGTGGCCTCCCATACCTCAGGATGAAAAGTTAAAATTAGCCCCACGCAGGCATAAAAGTCATTCAAGATAGTGCCTCATCTTAATTCAACAACCTCATTTCCTACTCCTGTATCCGGTGATTATTCCAAACTCTCCCAATGCTTGTCCCCACCAACCCCCCACTCAGGCTTGTCCTCGCCATGCTTCCTCCCATTCTCTAGTTGTTCTACTAACCCTTTAAAACCAGTTCTTTCTCCAGGAGAATTTCACTTCTGCTCTCCTTTTGATGCCTTTTCCTATCTTCTCCATACCTCTCCGGGTGTTTAAGATGCATCGTACAGATGTTTACTTGCCCGTCTCACTACACTAAGCCGTTTGCGACTTGTGACCCTGGCATCCAGAATGGTGAAGACCAGTGTTTCTCAAAGTGGGGTCCACAGAAACCTTCTATATCAGAGTCACTTAGCGGTTGCTAACATTCATAGTTTTGGGTCCTCCTCACTGCCATAGGAACTAAAGAATTAGAATTTCTGACTTTCAAATAGACTCCCCAGGAAATTTTTATGAATATATGCATTCAATATTTTTGAATAAGAAAATCAGCTGGAGATTTGATCTTATTTTTTTTTATTCACGTACACTGTAGGAACTTGGATTTATAGCTGATAATTCTATATCCATCATGTTTATAAAAGGTGATTTAGTTCTCTAGAGAAAATATTGCCCTTATGCCTTAAAATGAATTAGGGATTTGGAAATCCTGCAGCCAATTTTAATCAATACAAACAATTTGAATTATTCTGATTAAAAGAACAATCCACACCACTCTAGATTAAGCAGCCTAAACTCTCCTAGTTCTTGTGGTGAACATGTTGTCTCCTCTCTGGAACTCAATTTGTCTCCATGCAAATTGGAAGCAATTAGTGCATAGCAACCAGTGGTTTGCAGGGGTTTGAAAATCACTGTGGCAGATATTTCATAAGTATTTCATTATTTTCAACTCAGTGTCCAAGGTATAGATCCTACACATAAGAATTAATTCTTTAGGAGGCTTTCTTAACTATGGGATTCTGTTACATACAAAGGAAGCAAAGGAACATATCACCAGAGCTCCTACAGGTGAGTAGGAGTGAGAAGTCTCTAATGATCTTTATATGGTGTTAAACTCACATACCATCTCCTTGAACAGAAATATGTGCTTCTCTATGTTTATATACATTCAAATGCCAATAAAAATATATACTCACTCACAAATATAAATTTGCTGTCTTTGATATCCTAAAACAACCACAGTCACATGCATATAAACCACTCTGAACATCTAGACCCAGCCAAACAGGTTGTACCTTTGAATAAATATAGCTGTTGCAACCTTCAGCCCACATGGTGTGTTTGCTTAACATGAACTATCTGATACTGATGGCTGACACTTTTGACTGGCATGTGCAGTTCTTCTTACTGTGCAACTTTCATTGTCCACAAAACATTTTTCCTTTTGTTTTTCTGGGAATTTACCTTCCCTTGGACCACTGTGTTGTTTCTACGTTAGCATCCAGGGCTCAGTCATTTTTAATACTTGATCAATCAAGCTCAACTAAACGAGAATAATTGTGGCCAAAAGACCCAGGAAGTGTGGGGAGAGTTTTCTGCTGTTTTGGTTTTTTTGGGTTTTGTTTTTTTTTTTTTTTTTTTTTGATACTAATACAGCTCCCATAGATCAGGTAGCTCGGTGTCTTCCTAGGAGGCTATACAAATGTCACTACAAAAACATTTAGGTTTTAGAGGTGATGACCTGCTGGTTCTCATCCATGTTATTAAATCACCACAAAATTCCACATACTGTCAATAGCAACAGAAATTGGTGCGTTATATTCAGAGAAGTTTCAATAGAAGTCTAGGATACTAAGAGTGTTAATATAGCTGGAAAGAACAGAAAATCAACAAATAGAACCTTAATTAAGTATGGGGGTCTTCTCGCTTTATTCAACAGGAGTCCAGACTGCACAGTCTAGAGTTGATGAGGCAGCTCAGTGATGCTATCAGGAAACCAAGCTCATTTCACCGTTCTACGGCACTGTCTTCCTTTCTCATGGCTGTGAGACGGCTGCAACCGGGAGTCAGTTCTGTGACTAGGTGGCAAAAAGAAGCACAAAGGAGTAAAGCTCCAAAGGAACAGGTCAGCCAAGTCAGTCAGGCTTTCCCAGAAGTTCCAACTGGCTACTTTCACTTATGTGTCAGTGCCAGAACTCCATCACATGGCTATCCCTTCACTGGAAGGGACCACTCACTGGAGAAGAGAATTGTGGATGGGAGTTCAGTCATCCCACCATACTCCGACAGCCTCACTAATGATCGGTCCACAGGGTCGCAGTCAAAAGACATCTGTGGAGCACATTGCTTACTATAATGTCTGCCCTAGTGTTGTGACATCTCTTGAGAGACTCAAGGACTTTCCAGGAGATGACACTGGGGATATCCTATCCTGTCAGCTGGCAAGGAGGGAAAGCAATCTAGTATAGATGTGCCTCACTTGAGAAAATATACAACACAGTAACAAGATTTGATCTCATAAGTAATTAAACTTAACTTTTAGTAGGGAAATTCCCCAAATGCTTTCAAAATACACTTTAATTAAAAAAAAAAATGTGTATATAATCTTCCTGGAATAAATCTGTTGCATAAAGCAAGATAAACCTGTACTTTAAAAAGATTTATTTTAGGGGCGCCTGAGTGGCTCAGTTAGTTAAGCGTCCGACTTCAGCTCAGGTCACGATCTCGCAGTCCCTGAGTTCGAGCCCCGCGTCGGGCTCTGGGCTGATGGCTCAGAGCCTGGAGCCTGCTTCCAATTCTGTGTCTCCCTCTCTCTCTGAGCCCCCCCCCCCCCCTTCATGCTCTGTCTCTCTCTGTCTCAAAAATAAATAAACGTTAAAAAAAAAAAAAAGATTTATTTTACTTTTAAAGCATGTATATAAAATCTTGGTAAGTCAGTCACATGCTTTATTTATCCTCATCAGTGCAACGTTTCTTAGATCTTCAAAAATGTGTTCCAGGTAGGCTGAGAAGTTTCCTTTACAAGTTCTGTCTTGTTGATTGGGAATGTGGGTGAATGTTTTCTAAGTCCCGAAACTAACATTGCATACTGGAGATTGACACATGATGGGAGGGAGCATAATTTTATATCTAAAAACATGATAAGCACCAAACCAATGAGGAAATGTTACACTTTGCTATGAGCCCTATGCTCAGCAGATAAACATTTGAGTGAAATCTTTTGCAGAAGGCACCTGACTAAACTTCATACAGCCATGCACCGGACGTTTGACCTATGACATGTTACTGTGAGATGACTCCCCAGCAGAGAATTTGTAGACTTGGGAACTTCCTGTTACCACATTTGACATGCCTGCCTTTTCCTGAGTTCCAGGGCCTGCCCTTCCCTTATCTAAAACCTATGTTGTCATTCACGTACTCAAGACTTACTCAAGCTCTTGATTTTTTTTTTTTTTTTAAATCAGTGAGCAATCTTTATATTTCAAAAATAGAAGCATGTTGACTTCATTCATTTAAACTCTTCAATGGCTCCCCATTGCTTTGAGGATTAAAAAGAAATGTTAACACGGCCTATAGGGGCCCTCATGATCTTGCTTCCACCTGTTTCTTGGACCTTCAGCTTAATACTCTCCTACCTCTCTGGATTTTAAGGTCAAGCACACTAAACTTCATATAATTGTTCAAATGTACTTTTTAAAAATTTTTTTAAATGTTTATTCATTTTTGAGAAAGACAGAAAGACAGAGCATAAGCAGGGGAAGGGCAGAGAGAGGAGGTTCAGAATCTGAAGCAGGCTCCAGGCTCTGAGCTGTCAGCACAGAACCTGATGTGGGGCTTGAACCCATGAACCATGACGTCATGACCTGAGCTGAAGTTAGAAGCTTAACAGACTGAGCCACCCAGGCGCCCCTGAATGTGTAATCCTTGCCTCTGGCTCTTTGCTCATGCTGTTTAACTTACTTACTCATCCTGTCTAATCAGGGTTAGAGTGCATCCTTATTATTATTATTTGAATATTTCCTTATTATCTATTCTCCACTTTTCCATGTACTTGTCTATTACCTCCAAAAGACATTAAAGTCTCCAGGGTGGAAGGGAGTATGTCTGTTTTCTTAACTCTCAATACTTTGCAGATAATTAGCACTTAACTATTTGCTGAAAATATTTGTTGAATAGTGGTATGAAAGAATGAATGAATCAGAATTCTCCTTACTGTCATCCCAGATAAACTCTCAGTAATACTGATTCAGCAAAATTTTGTACCCTAAGCCAAAAGGCTTTGCAAATTTTTGTTAATTAGGAGATAAGTAAATATCTTTGATCTCTGTTATTAAACTATCATCCTTAAAGCAATCCCTGGAAAATTACATCTTTTACCTGAGGTAGCTCATTACATATGGAGAAAAGTAAATATGTTATTGCTAGGTTTCAGTTTTGTTTAAAAGGCGAAGGAATTTTAGATGAATTCAATGTTTTTGTTAAATTCTCATGTAAGTGAGAAGCTTCAGAAGCTTACTGAGGCTGAGGCTTACCTTCTCATTGTCAAGGTACTGGGGCAACTAAACTCAAATATCCTGTCTGTGTTGTTAATGCTGAGTATGAGAGATTGTCTACCACTTTTCCATTTTTTTCCTCTTGTCAAAATCTTCTCTAGCTGTAATGCACTGATTTTTTTTTTCTCTTTTTTGGTAAATAGGATATTAGCCAGAAGTTTTTATTTGATTGGAGGATATAATGGATTTGATATGCACTAAACCTGTGTTATCTTTGAGATAGGAGATCAAAGAACCCAGAGGGGTTAGGGTTGGTGGTAGCTGATGATATGAAGCTAAATAATCATGATCTTAAAGTTCAATCTCAAGTCTAAAAACCTCCAAAGAGTCATATATAAGTACAGACTTTCAGAGTTTACTCTTTGTTCTTAGTTCAGGTTGCTCTGACAGAACACCACAGACTGAGTTGCTTAAATAACTGAAATTTTTCTCACAATTCCGGAGGTTGAGAAATCCCAGATCAAGGTGTCGGTTGATTCACTGTCTGATAAGAACACACATGGGGCGCCTGGATGGCTCAGTCTGTTGACCATCTGACTTTGGCTCAGGTCACGATCTCGTGGTCTATGAGTTCGAGCCCCACGCCAAGCTCTGTGCTGACAGCTCAGAGCCTGGAGCCTGCTTCGGATTCATGGTCTCCTCCTCTCTCTGCCCTTCCCTCACTCATGCTCTGTCTCTCTCTCTCTCTCTCTCTCTCTCTCTTTCTCTCTCTCTCTCTCTCTCTCTCTCTCAAAAATAAACAAACATTAAAAAAAAAAAAAGAACACACACACGGCTGCCTTCTCTCTGAGACCTCACCTGGAGCCTTCTTGAGCCTCTTTTATAAGGGCACTAATTCCATTCAGAAGGGCTCTGTCCTCGTGATCTAATCACCTCCCATAGGCCCCAACTCCTAACACTATTTGGAGGTTAAGGTTTCTACATGATTTCTGAGGGAGACACAAACATTCAGACCATAGCACTCTTGTAGATTCAGAAGGTCTGAGAAGGTGATATTGTAGTCTTAACAAGCACTCCAGGAAGTTCTAAGACAGGTAGTCAGTGGATCATACTGAGAAACACTTAAGGTTAGCTGGTGAAAGCACTCAGTTAGAAAATGTGAACTGGTGGGGGTGCCTGGGTGGTGCATTGAGTTAAGTGTCAGACTCTTGATCTTGTCTGAGGTCATAATCTCATGGTTCGTGAGTTTGAGCCCCACATGGGGCTCTGTGCTGACAGAACCTGCTTCAGATTCTGTGTGTCCTGCTTTCTCTGCCCCTCCTCTCTCTCTCTCTCTCTCTCTCTCTCTCTCTCTCTCTCTCTCAAAAATAAACATTAAAAATGATTCAAAATAAAAAAAGAAAATGTGAACTGGCAGATAGATATTAGAGGCTCAACACCTGCAAAACCCTCTGGAACTGTTTCTATAGCACCAGGGAGCTGTTAGAAGGTTGGAGAAAACGGGCATCTAATCTTCCACCACCACCCACACATACACTTCAGCAGACCTCCAGAAAGCCACCAACACTGAGTTACTAATTTGCAGTTAATGGGAATTCCAAGCTTTGCTCCCATTTTGATGCCAGCCCCACCCCCCACCCCCAACTCCGACTAGGATCTGACATCTTTTAAGACTGGTCACTGAAACAGTGACCAGTGACCGGGGTCAGTTTTTCTCAGTCTAATCCTTACTCCCAATCTCTCTCTCTCCCCTCCTCACTCAAATGAAAATTTGCATTGTTTTTACTTTTTATTATAAAAGTGGTAAGTATATCCTCTTTGTAAATATATGTCACATAAACACAAGTAGAAAATAAAAATCATCACAAACCAATCATCTCGCTGTATCTTTTTTAATTTAGAAAATTAGTGTTCATCCACTCCTTCCTTTACATTAAGGAAGTTTTGGCCTTTCCTTTATAGTTGGCGATATCTCTGAGATCCATACAGTTAATGAAGATATTTTTTGTGATATCAGAAAAGATAAACCAAAAAAATATAAAAAGAGATTCTTTTTGAAAAAGTTACACCTGGGTTTTAAAGAAACCTTATTTTTTTACATAAATTTCAGTATAGTTAACATACAGTGTTAAATTAGTTTCATGTGTACAATTCTATTGCTCAGTGCTCATCAGGATACATGTACTCTGGATTCCCTTCACCTGTTTTACCCATCCCCCATCCCTTTCTTGTTACCATCTGTTTGTTCTCTATGATTAAGGGCCTGTGTATTGGTTTGTCTTTTTATTTTTCCTTTGTTCATTTGTTTTGTTTCTTAAATTCCACACAAGAGTGAAAGTATATGGTATTTGTCTTTCCCTGACTGACTTGTTTCATTTAGCATTATACTCTTTAGATCCACCCACGTTGTTGCAAATGCAAGGTTTCATTTTTTTATGCTGAATAATACTCCATTTTGTGTATGTGTCTGTGTGTGCTTGCGTGTGCATCCCCCACATATTCTTTATCCATTCATCTATAGATGGACACTTGGGCTGCTTTCAAAATTAAGTGATTATAAATAATGCTGCAGCAAGCATAGAGGTGCACATATCCTTTTGAATTAGTGTTTTCTTTTTTTTTTTAGTTTTTTTTATTTTAATTTTTTTTGAGAGAGAGATAGCATGTGCATGTGTGTGTGAGGGGCAGGGAAGGGGCAGAGGGAAGGGAGAAGGAGAGGGAGAAAGAGGATCTTAAATAGGCTCCACACCCAGTGCAGAGTCTGACGTGGGGCTTGATCTCATGACCGTGAAATCGTGACTTGAGCTGAAATCAAGAGTCAGACGCTTAACCGGCGGAGCCACCCAGATACCCCTCGAGTTGGTGTTTTCATATTCTTTGGCCATATACCCAGTAGTGCAATTAGTGGGCCATATGGCAGTTCTGGTTTTAATTTGTTTTTCTATTTTTCATTTTTTGAGGAACCTCCATACTGTTTTCCACAGTGGCTGCACCAGTTTGCATTTTCACCAACAGTGCATGAGGGTTCCTTTATTCTCTCCGTTCTTGTCAACACTTGGTGTTTCTTGTGTGTTTCATTTTAGCCACCTGACAGGTGTGAGGTAATATCTCATTGTGGTTTTGATTTGCATTTCCTTCATGATATTTAATGTTGAGCATCTTTTCATGTATCTCTTGGTTATCTATCTTCTTTGGAGAAATGTCTGTTCATGTCTTCTGCCCAAAAAGAAACTTTACCTTTGAAGTGTTTATGTTTCTATTTTATGATGACTTCCTAAAATTGGGATCAGTCTATAGTGCATGTAGTGTTTTTACTTGGTTAAAAATTTAAAACTTCACACCAACTCACTTAAGTCTTGCAGTAAAAGGCCTAATTGTTTTTAGTGGAAATCAACAGTTGTTATAGTAGGTGTGTGTGCGTGTGTGTGTGTATTTTAAATTCACTTAGTTCCTTTTTTAGTTTAAAAGTTGTGGGGCACCTGGGTAGCTCACTTGAGCTTCTGACTCTTGTTATCATCTCAGATCGTGATCCCAGGGTCATTGGATCAAGCCTTGTGTTGGGCTTCGGGCTGAGTATGGAGCCTGCTTAAGATTCTCTCTCTCACTCTGCCCCTCTCCCCACTCATGCTCTCTCTTTCTCTTAAAAAAAAAAAAATATATATATATATATATATTTTATTCATGTTCGTTCGCCTTTTTTTAGAATAAAGTTCTGATTTCCACAAAACAATTAGGCTTTGCTTTTTACTATGTGCACTTAGGGAAAGAAACATACATTAGAAAGTCACTTGTGTCCTACTTGTGTTCCTGCTGACTCAGGAAGAAAATGGAAAACCTATTTCCTTGTCCTTGTCAGGAATTATTATCTTTCTTTCCCAACTTGGACCTAAAACCAGTTTGTCTGTGAAGCAAAATTAATGTGCTTGTAGAAAATCAAATTTTGTCTCTCTGGTTCAGGAGTAATCCTGGTAAATTCTTGAAGAAACAGCCTTTGCTTTTGTATATTCAAATTTAGGTTTGCGAGAGGAAATCCTAAAAGAACAAAACACACCTTCTTTATTATGAAAGATTACATAAATTCATCTCAAATGCCAAGCTACTTTTATTTTTTATTTTTTGTTTTTTTAAATGTTTATTTATTTTTGAGAGAGAGAGAGAGAGAAACAGAGAAACAGAGTGTGAGCAGGGTAGGAACAGAGAGAGAGGGAGACATAGAATCCAAAAGTAGGCTCCAAGCTCTCAACTGTCAGTACAGAGCCCGATGCGGGGCTTGAACTCACGAACCGTGAGATCATGACCTGAGCCAAAGTTGGATGCTTAACTGACTGAGCCACCCAGGAGCCCCTCAAGTGTCAAGCTACTTTTAGATCTGTCTTAATTCAAGACCCTACCATGGTAAGGGAGGTACCTTATAATCTTCCATCTATGGACTATCTCAACTTACTTCGCAACAGGTACTATCAGAGATTCAGAGGTTCTGGAATTTCTTAGTAACTCAGATTTATAATTATTCCCTAAATAAGAGTACTTTTAGAAATTAAACTTTTTTTAACCATAGTCTAGGTACTTTCATGCTCATTCCTCTTGAATGACATTTATGAATATGCAAACGGTTGTCCTGACATGAAAGTTTACTGAAAGAAGCAGAATTATTGCTTGGATGCACACTTATAGGCACGTTCTGAGAGGATATCTTAGGGTACTGAATTTTCCAAAAGCAAAACTGGCACCACCTGGTAAATTTAAGCATTGGAGATAGTTCTTGCTCTGGCCACTTCTGTCTGCCTTATACACCTTTTCCCAGAGTGCTTCACTCACTCCCTCATTCCCTTAAAGCCTGTTGCCCAAGTTCACCTCAGTGTGTCTACACTGGCTCTCCTATTTTATTTTATTTTATTTTTTTAATTTTTTTTAACGTTTATTTATTTTTGAGACAGGGAGAGACACAGCATGAACAGGGGAGGGTCAGAGAGAGGGAGACACAGAATTTGAAGCAGGCTCCAGGCTCTGAGCTGTCAGCACAGAGCCCAACGCGGGGCTAGAACTCACAGACCCCAAGATCATGACCTGAGCCGAAGTCGGCCGCTTAACTGACTGAGCCACCCAGGCGCTCCTGGCTCTCCTATTTTAAATTCTGATCGATTCCTTACTCTGCACCTTATTTTCCCTTTACAGTGCTTTACTATTTCCTCTTTCTATAGTGTTTATAATCTTCTAACATACCATATCATTGATTGCCTGTCTCCAGACTTGCAAGCTCCATGAGAGTAGGCCTTGATGTCTGTTTTGCTCACTGATGTATTCCCAGAGTCTAGAATTGCACTTGGCACGCAGTAGGTGCTCAATTAATACCCCCTAAATGAGTAATTAGGAGTTCTAATTGGAACTGAAAAAGAATATATAAAATTAATTTTTCTTCTTTTTGTTTGTTTATATTAATTAATTAATTAATTAATTAATTTATTTATTTATTTATTTTAGAGAAAGAGAGAGCATGAGAGTGGGGAGAGGGTCAGAGGGAGAGCAAGAGAATCCCAAGCAGGCTCCACACGCAGCACAGAGCCAAATGCAGGGCTCAGTCCAATAACCTGGGATCATGACCTAAGCCAAAATCAAGAGCCAGACACTCAACCAACTGAGCCACCCCAGAGCTCTGAAAATTAATTTTTTTACGTGGCTACTCATGTTGTCAAAATATACAACTTTCCTTAGTTGGGGCAGCCAGGGAGACATGAGTTTTCGGTGAATGTAGGCCATATAAATTTCAGTGAATATATGACATAAATTGTTGGATTCAGTCAATTTACCCCCAGAATTCATCAGTTTAACAAGAAAAAAGAATCATCATGTTGGTGTCAATTAGGTAATGCTTTTGTTT
Organism: Panthera uncia; assembly: GCF_023721935.1. Taxonomy (NCBI): domain Eukaryota; kingdom Metazoa; phylum Chordata; class Mammalia; order Carnivora; family Felidae; genus Panthera; species Panthera uncia. Next base: position 90,255,528 of record NC_064811.1, on the reverse strand, counting down.
TATCATATATAGTTATGGATAAAAATTCTTGACCATGCTGCCAATGTCAGACCAGGCTGCCTTCACCTATGTATAGTTATACCTGTGCCACATTTTGAGTGACAATTTCATATACTGAGACACTTCAAAAGGACATAGCCAAAGAGTATGCAACTGGGAGAAAGATTTAACTCTAAAAATAGAGGTTAGATTTTTAGCATTACTTGCTACTCTTGTGATTAAATCTTTTCCTGTCGGAGCTCCTTCATACTGAGAACTGCCACACAGAACTCTCTGCCCCGCGGCTGTGTAGGTGAGTGAAGTTCAGTGCTGCTGAAAAGGTGTGTTTAGTTCTTGCTGCCCGCCCACTGCCCCAAACAGCCAGTAGGAGCCTAATGAAGATACTGAGAAGAGAAATCTTCCAAAGCACTTTCATAATCTCAGCCCCTTTTGACTTCTACTTAAATTCCCTTGGCAGGTCTCTTTTCTTGTAAAGGTCTAAGGAAAATCCTGGGCAACAGGCAGTACTAGACATTGACCCAAGATCGTTAGCTTATTGTCAGCCAAAGCAAAAGGTGCAGTTCAGGTCAAATAACTCGTGATCGGTCAGTTCACCAATGCCAGATGTGTGGAATTGAAGGCAGATTCTTGGCCAGTGGCTGGTCTGGAATAATCAGATAGTACCATATTTGTATCCTGCATCCATGTGTATCCTTTGAATGTCTGCTGACATCAGAAAATTATGTCCCTTTCACAAATCTATATTAGATCAAACCTTCACCTTGTGGCCACGTTTGCTTTCCCCCTGTGCACTCCAAGGCAGGGCAACGATTTCCCAACACCGCATCTCCACTCACCTAGCTGCATGGCCAACCTCATCTCACTCAGACTTGCTGCGGTCAACATTTTTTATTGTCAAAATACTGTGAGTTGCGAAAAGAATGACCAATGTACAACATTAACGTCATAACATTCCATGGACCTTTTAGCTGCAGCATAAATCAGCCAAACGGTTTAATTCTATTCCTTTCTTTGCTGCCACCCTAGTAATTAAATGACTATAAAAGGGACCTTTTTTTTCTCTTCCTCCTTAAATAGGTCAGGAAAAAAAAGGGTATCTACCCATAACAGTTTTATTTTCATTTTATTTTAGAAATATCTAATTTAGAAGACTCATTTACAGCCACTTCTTAAATGGTTACTGTTCCTAAATAGACTGCTGTTAGGTGGGCCAGTACTGAGGTGGGCTCAGTTCAAAAGTTACCTGCATGTGCCATCTAAGAAACCTGTCCTGCATCCTGTCTACAAATTTTTATGGGAATAAAGTGTTTAAATGATTGTTCCGCGGTGTTACTGCTCTCCGTATTCAAGCTGTGACATCAAAATGACTTGTTTTTATAAAAGCTCTTGTTTACCTACAAATGTGGATTGTGCTCTTTTGTTTATTGTTTTTTAAAGTACTCACACAGGGTCAGCTTCAACGACTGCTGGTGTCAGAATGACTAAATAGAATTTGAAATGCCTTTAGCCACAAAGACCCAACCAGCCTGATTTTGCATTTGATTCTAATCTTATAATGTCTTTTTTTTCTTGATAATAATCAATAGCATTAGGTACTAATGCATTGATTACTTATAATGCATTAGACCTGCCAAGTCCGCTATTTTGATGATTTACAATAAGCCTGAGAAAAACAAATGTTATTTTCCCTTTTTTTTTTTTTTTTTTTGGTGAGGACATTGAGGCAGATAAAATGTAAAGTAATTTACTCAAGATCAAGATCACAGAGGCACCTGGGTGGCTCAGTGGGTTAAGCCTCGGACTCTGGATTTTGGCTTAGGTCATGATCTCATGATTCATGAGTTTGAGCCCCGCGTCGGGATCTGCGCTGACAGCAGAGCCTGCTTGGGATTCTCTGTCTTCCTCTTTGTCTCTCTCTCTATCAAAAATAAATAAATAAACTTAAAAAAAAAAAAAAAGATCAAGATCACAGAACCAATATGTGGCAGCCAGGATTGAAACCCATGGCTTGGTGACTCCGGTAGGTGTGATGGCGAGTGACTACTATAGCATCTTCCAATAAGACTGCAAAAGTATGTGGAATAAAATTTGTGTAATTTTACATAATATACATGTAACTACCACCAAATGGTTTGTGTGTTTGTTAGCATTTTGTTCTTTTTAGCAATAAGAACATATTTTTTATTAGTTTTATTTATAAAATCTTCATTTTGATTATTTTTTTATGTTTATTTTTGAGAGAGAGACAGAGTGTGAGTGGGGGAGGGGCAGTCAGAGACGGGGACACAGAATCCCAAGCAGGCTCCAGGCTCTGCTCTGTCAGCACAGAGCCCGACACGGGGCTCGAACTCACAAACCGCGAGTCGGACGCTTAACCAACTGATTTGTGATTGTTACCTTCCCATCAGCAAGACCTGAGTCACTGTATCCTCTCCTGAATCAGGTGTTATCACTGTCTTCTTGCCTATGGATAGACGTCAAATGGTATCTTAGAATTTTCTTAGATTATAGAACGATCCTGATCAAAACAAATATGTTTTACTTAGAATTGTAAAAGTATGGATGTTTTGTTGTCATTATTTTGATTTCAGCTCTTCACAAAATTTGTCTTGAAATATGTCAGTGAATGAAGATTCTATTCATGACAGATGAGGGTACAGTTATCAGGTGGAAAGTCATGCTGTCATGGCGCCAGTCTCATTTCATACCTGTCTATTCTATCTTTTGCTTGCTTTATGCAAACGGTTCTATTGGAAAAGCAATACATCAGCATGGCCAGCAAGAACGAAAGAAATTGGATAGTGTGCTGTCCAGCATTCCTGAACAGTGCTTGATACAGTGTGCTTCTCCAAGAGCAGCATGCCTCAATAGAAACTTAATCATGTTTCCAAATTTTTTTCAAGCCAGTAGAATTGAATTCAGATTAATTTGTAGGATTCTTTCAGCTTTCAAAGGAAAAAAGGGGGCTCCTGGATGGCTCAGTCAGTTAAGCGTACAAATCTTGATCTTGGCTTAGGTCTTGATCTCACAGTTCCTGAGTTCAAGCCCCATGTTGGGCTTTGTGCTGACAGCATGAAGCCTGCTTGGGATTCTCTCTCTCTCTCCCTCTCTCTCTCTCTCTCTCTCTCTCTCTCTGCCCCTTCCCCTTGCATTTTCTCTTTCTCTTAAAATAAATGAGTTTTAAAAAGATAAGAGACATTATATACATTAAGTGCATGGTTCCAAGAACACTGTTCCAAGAACAGTGCCTAGGGAACAGTGAGTATTCAGTTTAAAAATTATTTGTAGGGCGCCTGGGTGGCTTGGTCGGTTAAGCATCCAGCTTTGCCTCGGTCATGATCTCGCACTCCATGAGTTTGACCCCTGCATTGAGCCCTGTGCCAACAGCTCAGAGCCTGGAGCCTGCCTCAGATTCTGTGTCTCCCTCTCTCTCTGCCCCTCCCCCGCTCATGCTCTGTCTCTCACTCTCAAAAATGAATAAATGTTAAAAAAAACTTTTTAAAGTTACTATTTGACCAAATTGAAACCTATTCTATTTTACTGGTCTAGAGCAATGCACAGTTGTGCATTCCAAGGCAGCCTTTAACTTTGGGTCTGTTATGGACCAGTAAGTTCCTGTAGCAGAGATTTGTGTAGATAGATAGCTGCAACCAGTGGGTGTTCAGTAAATACTTTTAAATGTCGTTGTAGCCCTCAGGCATCTAGTGTTTCTCAACTTGGTTCAAAAATGCTTTGGATTAAAGGATGTGTCTCAAGTAAACACAGGTCAATCCTTTTTCTTTTTTTTTTTTCTTTTTTTAAACTCATTTCCTTCTTTAAAAAAAATTTTTTTTTAACGTTTATTTATTTTTGAGACAGAGAGAGACAGAGCATGAATGGGGGAGGGTCAGAGAAAGAGGGAGACACAGAATCCGAAACAGGCTCCAGGCTCTGAGCAGTCAGCACAGAGCCTGATGCAGGGCTTGAACTCACGGACCGCGAGATCATGACCTGAGCCGAAGTCGGACGCTTAACCGACTGAGCCACCCAGGCGCCCCCTCATTTCCTTCTTTTAGTGGGAAACCTTTCTGGGTCAGCATGGCTGAGTAAAAACTATTCTTTCAATATTCTCAAATTTGTTGCTTAGGAAATCAGTCTTGACAAATAAGAAAAGTAGAAAGAGAATGGTAAAAACAAAGGCTGGGGTTTATTATTTAGAGTGACTGCTCTCTATTGACAGCATATACATGCGACCACCAGCAGTCTGAAGGACACATTCCCTTCTAATGCACATCCCAAAGGGAATGCTCTTGGGAATACAGGAAGCACATTAACCTTCAGGCTTTCAAAAATCCATGAGTCAGATGCACTCTCTGTTCTCCCTAAGCATTTTCACCTTCTTCTGAAACTGACTGAAGAAAAGGATCCTGTGGGCCTTGTTACCTCGAGAATCTCCTTCATCAGAACCCATGTTTGATAAATCCCAGCTGTACCTTAGCTGTGTCCCAGGGCTCCTCTGACAAACAAGTAAAAAAGAAATTATTTGTCTCACAACCTAGTAGTAAAAAGAAACTTGTACAAATAAAACAATTCCTCTTTCACTCTAAAGAAAGGGAAGCTATGCTCTTACTTTTTTGAATAGATCTTGAGACTTTTAGTATCACCCGTTTTCCCCCCAAATCTTTTTTATCATTTTTCTCTAGCTTTGAACCTTTGAATGAACAGGGGAAGGGGGCGGGGGGAGAAGCGAAGTGAAAGTCTTTGTGAGAAATGATGTAAACAGATGTAAAGATAAAAGGCTCCTAAACCAGCTTTGGACACTATCTGGCAGGCTTCACCCAGGTCCCCCCCAGTAGAAACAGATGACATGAACATTAGAGAGCAGCTTCCTGTTTCACTTGTTCAGCTTTGTACATAATCATCAGAGGAGAATCAGTGTCTCCCAAGATGGCAGAAATGTTGGGGAGCAGAGGCCTGAGGGGAGCTAAAAAATAAGTAATAATTTGTTGTAAGATTTAGAAAACAGTGCCACTGATTTTGTTTGTCACATTTGGCATGCTTTATCCAATGAGCATACCTATTTTCCATATATAATCCTGAGAGAAAATAGAGCTTTTCCCACTCTTAATTTTAAAAAGCTTATGTCGTAGAAACCTTTATTGTTATCACCTTGTCACACTTAATGATTTAGTAGAGAGTGGGTAAGAATGTATAAGATTTACATAACAGTTGTAAGTTCTGATGGTCTAATGTATTTTTACGTCATTGCCCCACCTGGAGCTAAGTTAGGAATAAACTTAACTATCGTGGAATGATCTTATATTGTAGAATGGGTTAGTAAAGAGATGACTGGAAAAAACTGAAATTCTACTTCAAGAAGAATTTGAACTCTGTGCGTGGGGCAGGAGGTTGTCTTGGCAATGCCTAACCTTCGTTTCAGATTATTCCTTTCTCTTAGAGAGGTACTATGACCTTCATGACAAGGAAGCATTGCAACAAATGTAGAGTTTGTAAGAACTGATCATTCAAGTCTTTACCAGGCTGGTGTTTCCACTGTAGGTAGAAGTGAACTTAATTCTAGAATCACGAGGGAAAAATTGACCCAAATTAGTTGTTTTGTCTTGTCTTCCTTTCTAAATTGAACTGCTGATTTGAAATGAGAAGTTTACTCTGTGCTTGGAATCAGTTTGAAGCGATTCAGCCTGCGTGTATCTGAAGCATAAGTGACATCATCCCATCCAGTAAATGTGGTTTTTGAAGCTGTATCACATTTCAACACACATTCTCTCGAGTTTTATGATTTCTTAATATCTTTCTTTATATTTCTCTTGTCCAGAGTTCCTCAACCTTAGCACTATTGACATTTAGCGCTGGGTAACCCTTTGTTGTGGAGAGCTGTCCTACACAGCATCCAGGGCCTCTACATATTAGATCCCAGTAGCCAACCTCCATCTAGTTGTGAAAACCAAAAATGATTCCAGACATTGCCAAATGTCATCTGAGGGGTAAAATCATTGTCCCCATGTATACCACTGGTATAGATTAGAAAGAAAGAAAGAAAGAAAGAAAGAAAGAAAGAAAGAAAGAAAGAAAAGAAGTCCATAGATTGAGCCCGGGAACCCTTCAAAGTTTAAAGATTGGGGAGGTGAAGAAAGAACTAGCAAAAGAGGATGAAAAAGAACCAGATGGTGAAGTTGGGGAAGAAATAAGGGAAAATCGTGTCCCCAAACCAAGTGAAGAAGGTGTTACAGAAAAGGAGCTACCGTCTGTATCAAATGCTGCTGCTCCTTAGCCACCTGAGATGAAGACTCATCCTGAGATAAAGGCTTAACAATAAAAGTGATAAAGCACAGAACAACGGAATTGCCACAAAGAGGAAAATGTACTGGGTGTAACCTGTAACATACATTTTCAGATTAAAATGCAGACGCTAGCCACAAGCCAAATATTTGTTGTCACAAAAGAGTGTAAAATGACAATTAGAACTTGTCACGGTGGGGATAAATTAAACAAACTAGTCGTTTCTAACAAATTGTGTATGTTACTAGAAATTCCAAGCTCTGTTGCCTACTCCATTGTAAGGTATATGCTAAATCGTATGTTACTACTAAGAGTTCAAGTACTGATATTTGGGAGTTTGTATACACATGAGTGGCTTCAGGACAATCCGAAACAATGTGACTCTCAGCCCCTTGCATTCTAAAGTACTTTCTTGACGTAGAGGGAAGAGGCTGGCTTTGGATGTAACAAATCAAGAATAGAGAATAAATGTTTGCCCTGTACTAGCACTCTATGAGTTGCAGCAGAAAAATGGCTTTAGATATTATTATTTAGGTGAATCCCTGTGGTAACATGAATAATACTCCCCCAAAGATGTCCGTGTTTTAATTTAATCCCTGGAATTTGTGAATATGTTTTTTATCTTGTACAGCAAAAGAGACTGCAGATGTGATTAGGTTAAGGAATTGGAGATGAGATTATTCTGGACTATCTGGGTTGGCCCAGTGTAATCACATGAAGTCCTTAAAATTAGAGATCCTTTCTTTCCAGGGTATGGGCCTGGATTATCCCTTGGACCCAAAGTAGTCACAAGAATTTTTAAGACTTAAAGATCAGACTCAGAGACAGTGATAAGGTGATAAAAGCAGAGTCAGAGTAGGCGGTGTGACCATGGACACAGAGGTGCAACAATGCATTTTGAATATGGAGAAAGCCAAGGAATGCAGGTGGCCTCTGGATGCTGGAAAAGGCAAGAAAACAGATTGCCCCCTAGAACCTCTAGAAGGAATGCAACCTGGATACACCTTGAGTTTAGTCCCATAAGACTTATTCCAGACTCCTGACCTCTGGAACTATAAAGTAATTACGTTTTTTAAGCCATTAAATTTGTGGGAAATTGTTGCAGCAGCAATTGGAAAGCAATACAATCCAATTCAGAAAGCAAACTACCTCGTTCCCAAAGTTGTCAAAGCTAATGTCTACAGGCCTTATTTTACGTCACTGAAGGACCATTCAGATTTTGAAGGAGCAGTGTGAATACCCCAATCAAAATCTTGCCAGCGGCATCTGGGTGGCTCAGTTAGTTAACTGACTAGATCTCCACTCAGGTCAAGATCTCATATTATGAGTGATTGTTTGCAAGTTTGACCCCGTCCCCTCCGCAGAGCTCTGCACTGACAATGTGGCTGACAGTGTGGATCCTGCTTGGGATTCTCTCTCTCTGTCTCTCTCTTTGCCCCTCTCTTGCTTGTGCATGCACACATGCGCTCGCTCACTCGCTCTTTCTCAAAATAAATAAACTTTAAAAAAATCTTGGGATACTTGGGTGGCTCAGTCAGTTGAGCATCTGACTTCTGCTTAGGTCATGATCTCATAGCTCGTGAGTTCTAGCCCTGCGTTGGGCTCTGTGCTGACAGCTCAGAGCCTGGAACCGCTTTGGATTCTGTGTCTGCCTCTCTCTCTGCCCTCCCCCATTCAGACTCTGTCTCTCTCTCAAAAATGAATACACATTAAAAAAAAAAATTTTTTTTTAAATCTTGCCATATTATTTTCAAGGGGAAAAGAGAGTTATTTCTTTGGTAACTGAGTGATAGGTATCTCATGGGTGAAAAAGTCTGCCATTTCCACTACCTTGCTAATAATATATTTCTTCTTGTCATTGCCAGTTTTTTTCTCAGGCTTAAATTTCTTATGTAAATCTTATTTTGGTGATAAAAAAGTATCTGAGCTATACCACGAAGTCTTTATCACTTCTGGGCTATTTTCTCCCTAATCTAGAAATAGCATTTGGGACATGATTTCTCATTGCTTCTCCAACCCTCTTTCAGAATTTATACCCAGGCGAAAGCCAATGCAACAGTATATTTAATCACCCAGTAGTTAACATGAAAACATGTGGGTTGTTTTTTTTTCCTCGAAAGTATTTTCTAGCTTCTTTATAGTTGCGTGAAGCAATGAGTATAAACTAAAACTTGATAAATATAAGGTGGTCGTATAGACTGCAACAGAAATGGGTCATCTTTCAGTTGAAACGATTAGCTCTTGAGTCTAAAACACTCTTAAATTTGGATATGTTTCTGCTTGTTATGAGTTGTCTGTGCAGCTGTCGTTTTGATTTTAGGTCTGGGGAAATGGTGTGTCTGACTTGGACTGACTTGTAAACGTGAAATCCGGTTTCCACTCCATTGTGAATAACTATACATGCTTTTTATAGTGTTGTTTTCACTTCTGGTTTTAGTCTGCAACTCTCAGATAAATCTGTTTTCTACAGGACATTCTTTAGGATGAAGACAGCAGGAAACAAATTTCTATACTTGACTCTAATTTTTTAAATATATTTTTTTAATATTTTATGAAATTTTTAATTTCAAATTTCTATGGCTAGCAGGCCATTAGAATAGATAACAAGATTTAAAAACAAGCAAACAGACATTGTGTAACCTCCGGTCCAAGAAAACTTTATTTTCAGGGAAAAAAAAGTCCCTAACGCCTCATTTCTCTCTCCTACTAATAGCCTTTAAGGCTGTAAAAAAAAAAAAAAAAAAAAAAGACTGTAAACGGTAAAATTTAATCTGGTAACAGGGAGTCACTCACTGCGCTTACTTAACAGGAGTCATTTCAGAATTTTCGTACGCTTTCTGTATTCATCATTATATTCATTTTATTCATTATTATCATCTTAAATGGGTGAGCATTTCTTCACTGGAAATTCAGAAGAAAGCTTTCTTTTTTCTTAGAACAAAGGGCATTTCTTTAAAGGAATTAGCACAATGAAAGCAAATTGCTGATGGAACCCACTTTCTGCATTCTATTTCTGCATGCTGTCTCCTGTTTAGATTTCACTGTTTTGTTTTGTTTTGTTTTAATGGCCAGAGTTTAATGTTTTGCCAGTATCAGTAGCTGATAGACTGTATGAGATGTTACTTGGCAATTCTAACTCAAAGTGACAATCAGTACCAGATAATCAGGTTGAGCCATACTCTCAGCCAAAACAGAAACCATAAATGAGTTTGTCAACGCAGAGCCCATTTGTAGTTTGCTTTGAAAAGGGACATTTGTCTACCAAGACCATTGGCAAAATTTCTATTTAGAGGTGGTAGCAAGCTTTGCTCTTTCTGAGGAGATAAGAAACTCTAACCTTTTTCAAAGAAAGCGTTTAATTCTTTGTTTTTTAATCCTCAATAATCTTTCATTCCTGACTGTGATATTGAATCTTTCTGATCAGTTGTATGAAACCGTGTCTTCTAAAACAGAAAAAATATTTTATTGCATCTGTCTCAGATGCCATATTTTAGGATTGAAATTCACATTTCCTCTATAGGACAGCTGAGGACACTGAACCAGATATCGGCTTTATTGAAACAGTGCCATGGTTGGCCTAACAGTTTGCTATTGTTTGCATAGGATAGGAGAATATTCTTAAGTGAATAGAACTTGAAGGTGGTCCCATCTGATAATTCCTGTGAAGTACAGCAGTTCATTAAAGAAGTTCTTTCAGTTCACACCACTGCACCTCGGGAACTTCTGCAGCTACAGATGCCAGCAATGTAGGCTGTGGGGAACATGCCAGAGGGCATTGACTTAGAGACTAGAGTCAGACTTCAGCCACATCTGCCCACCCCCAGCCAGCTCAAAGACTTTGAGTGCTATCCATGGCCTGAACCAGCATTTCTCCATCTATCTTTCCTGGGACCACAAGTGGTAACACTCCCCACTTCTCTCAGCCCAGGCACATAATGGTACACACATGAGTGAATCTATTTTTATTTGTTTACTTACCTATCTCTTTACTGGTTGGTTTGTTTGTTTGTTTGTTTACTTATTTATTTGAGGGTGTGAGCAGGGCCAGAGCGAGAAGGAGAAAATCTTAAGCAGGCTCCATGCTCAGCAGGAGTCAGACACAGTGCTCCATCCCACGATCCTGGGATTGTGACCTGAGCCGAAATCAAGAGTCAGAGGCTCAACGAACTGAGCCACCCAGGCACCCCTATTCTTATTTATCTAGAAAGAAGGAAGGAAAAGGAAAATTAAGCCACAAGTTCTAGGACTATACTTTATTAGCAATATTAAATTACCAACCACACACCTCACAGCTTATTGCAACCTTGAGGTGAAGATATTGTCCTTACTGCTGTGCAGTTGCTACAACTCTAGCAATCTTTAGCCTGCACTTCTGAACTGACTCTCTTCCATGTGTCTCCCCACCCCCTACAGAAACATCAGGTCCTACTACATTCCCAATTTAGCTCATGCCTAAGGCACTGCTTTCTTCCCACCCCAAATCCCCACTTTTTTCTGTCTACTATACAAAGCCTTACAGGGTCTACCTCAGAGTCGAACCTTCCACAGAGCATTTTCTCATCACAGCAATATCTCCTTACTCAGAATTCTTGTCACACATTGTCATCTATAACACACGTTTTCCCTGTCTTTCTAACTAGACTAGTGGAAGCAGAATTTACTCTTACACAGGGATTGGTTTATTATTATATTTTCATTCAGTGGCATACCAATCACACTGCAAATAAAAATGGTGGCAGTTCATTTAAATTGTGAAGGGATGGATGGATGTCGGCATGTTTTATCGGCAATGGAAAATATCTTAAAAAAAAACCAGGCCATTAATGAGTATCTTGCCAATTTATTAGAGAGACGACATTTTTATGGGGCTGTGTACGTGATTTTAACATTTTGCAAGTAGAAAGAGTCTATTTTCAGTTGTAAAAGGAAAGCCAACAAGAATAGAAATCAAGATTTTTAAAAAGGTGACAAGGGGAAAAAATGGTATGTGAGACATATACGTACAAGCAACTTTCTGTAACAGGTCTGTTTTAAGAGAAGTGTACTTTCCTAGAAAGAGATGTGTAGCCACATTATTCAATCCAGTTACTGAATCCATCATACTAAATATGACTCTACTTTGACCATGGCCAACTTCAACAACAGAAAACCAGAATCCCAAAAAATGGCTTTCTCATCTTTTTTTTTTTTTTTAAATTAGAAGAACTTGTGATCTTTCCATTCACATCAGAGAGGAAAGCAGATTAATAAAGGGGTGTTTGCAACTCAAAGAAGCTCAGAAATCATGCATTATTTGGTTTCCTGGGTCAAACATAACTGATTAGAATAACTCCCTTTCGGGGCATCTGGGTGCCTCAGTCTGTTGAGCATCCAACTCTTAATTTCACCTCAGGTCACGATCTTGAGAATTTCTCTCTCCCTCTCTCTCTGCCCCACTCATGCTTGCCCATGCGTGCAGGCGCTCCCTCTCTCTCTCTCTCTCTCAAAATAAAAAACATTAAAAAAAAAAAATAGCACCCTTTCCTTTAGTCACTCATGGCTTTGTCTTGCAATTATAAAGTCACGATTCATTTGTATACTATGAACATATTTCCATTATTATTTTCCAAATCATTCGTTGTCAGAATTTCTGGGCAGAGTTAATTCCCAGTTACAATTTACTTGTGAATAAAAACTGCTGGAAATTCCCATTATTTTCAATGTGGAAAAATGCCTGTATAAAGTGTTGGGGGAATTCTTAAGAAAATGACAGAACCCATCCCTGGCTAGAACTCCCAAGAGCACAACTTCAGGATCCCTCTCAAGAAAACTTTCCTGGGGCACCTGGATGGCTCAGTAGGTTGAGCGTCCGACTTCAGCGCAGGTCATGATCTCATGGTTCATGACTTCAAGCCCCATGTTGGCCTCTGTGCTGACAGCCCAGAGCCTGGAGCTTGCTTCAGATTCTGTGTCTCCCTTTCTCTCTGCCCCTCCCCTGCTCTCGTTCTCTCTCTCTCTCTCTCTCTCTCAAAAATAAATAAACATTTAAAAAATTTTTTTAAAAGAAAGAAAACCTTCCTCTATATTCTTACCAAATTATGACCACCATCGACATCCACTGAATGTCTTGTTGGCAAAAAGCTGAGTGTTATTTCCTTCTGTCTCCAGGTCTCCAATTTGTTTGTGGCTTTAAAATTACTTTCAGAATTCTGAATTGTTTGCTGATTTGAATTAGCAGCTGAACAAAGGAGGAGTCTTAAAAAGAGATGTGGCCTCACCAATTAGCATTTGTTTCTGAGTTTCAGAGTCTTAACAAGAAAATTCTGTGCTCGGTATCTGCCAAAAGCAGATGAAGTGTTCAGGTGCCCTTTTCTTTTCTCCCTCAAAGCTTTGTTTGAATTTTCACAACTCCTTGCACCTTACACGTGCACGGTAGCCACAAAAACAAGGTCACCAGGGTACAAAGGAGTTCAGGCCATCTCCCCAAGTTATTCATTAGCAATTATCCTGTGTTGAAACACTACCCACGTGAAAGTTTCACCATTTCTCAAAAGAACTCCTTTGACTCTTGGAGAAACACAGGTCAGCCAACAGAGATCCTGATGTGAGTGTTAAAGAGACTCAAGCTAGGTCCTGGTTTCAGTGGAATATCAGGAGTTGGGGGGAAAAAAGCATTTGAATGTGTAAGGACTCTTTGATAAGTGTTATTGGGTAGAATAATAAACACAGATCACTAGCAGCTACTCTGGTAAGAACAGAAAAAAACATCTCCTAGAAATGTTTGGGACCAGGGTAGCATGATAGAGAAATCCAGCTTTCTAAGGATAATGAATAAAGCCATTATTTTTTATTAGTTATGGGCTAATTTCCATTCACATCCATGACAGAAATGGAAGGCGGAGAAAGGGTAAATACAAGCACAACAAGCTCAAAGCACTTCAGTATTTCAACTGGGTGATCTTCACTTAGTTGGTTACCTTGTAATTATAGCTACAGAAGCACCATTCTGAAAAGTATTAAGCACCTGTAGCGAGGGGTGGTGCTAAATAATATACAATTAAGATTGGTTAAACAGGAAGCGTCCTTACCATCTGGAAATTGCTAGTTATCTGGTAACAAAACAATGTAGTGTTACCATTATACCCAGCTATGGAGGCATGCCAGAATATGAAGTGTTATTAGATTACCATTGAAGCATTAGGGAAGTCATCTGTCCCCATTAAATAGTAAGTGGGCTAGCAGGAAGTCATTATTCATCTTGATTATAATTGAAACTTTACAAAAGAGATGCCAGAACTGAAAGGCAATTTGAATCCATTTAAACTGCCCAGTTTGCTAAAGAAAAATCTTACCTTATTCTAAGCTAAATGGAAAAATTCATAATACATTCAACTATACATGATACATTTTGATTTCTCAGTTGAAGAGGTAAGAGTTAAGGCTTCGTTAGATGGCTCCCTCTCACAGAAGAAGCCTGAGCTTAATTCTAAATTAACCTGAAGCATTGCATATTCGAATTTCACCACAGTAGAAGATTTGTATAGTAAACAATAAGCAACTTATTTTTATTATACCATGTGACTCAGACATAACCTGGACAATTTATGTTTACTTATCTGCTTGAGCAAACTTTTGGTAGTTTTGGCCATTATACAGAATGTAGCTATGTGACCATAAGAAACTAATGTCACCAGCACCCCACCCCATCCACCATTCCCTCTTCTGTAGAACAAGGAAATTGAGCTCCGTCGCTTAGGTCTCTTGCAATTCTCAAATTCTCTGAGTCCATATTGATTGACTTGGTTGCCATAGCTATAGAATTGAAGGTTTGTCAAGATATCTCTAGAAAATATGTAGAAAAGAGAATGGTTTGTGCCAGAAAGTTAGTAGTGCATTAGGACTAATTCTCATTTCATAGCTGAAGAAATATAGAGGAAAAGGTACTAAGAGAAGATTTTTATATTTTTCTTGATTCTTCAAGGCACCTTATCTTCCCCTTAATGGCTAGAATGATAGGATCATATAAAGACATCCATTTTATTTGGTGCATAATTGCAAGTAATACATTTATTCTAACCATAATCAAAATCTGAATTAGGTTGAATGTGCAAGAGAATGATTGATAATTTAAGGAAAAGCTTTCAGGGGTATATATAGTTAATTTGTATTCTCTAGGAGGTAAACAGGGTTTGGATCAAAGTGTTCTCAGCCCCAAAAATATGACAATCGAAACACGAAGGCATGGAGAGTCCTCTTGGTCAGTTCACAGTTAAACAACATGCTACACGGTTACACAATGACCATGCAATTCAGTAGGAGGGTTTGAGGAATTCTTATCCCTGTAACACATCAGGTGTTATGTCTCTGGCACACTCTTTTCCTTCCCGAAAGTTTACCACAGGAGAATAGGGAGATCTGAGGCTACTTAACCTCTAAGCCTGTTTGCTTATCCATAAAATGAAGATAATGCTTTACCTACATTAGGGGAGATTAGGAGGATTAGAGAAAGCTTTTGGGCACTATGTATGCCCACCCCTAAGGAATCACTCCCTAAATCATACTATGAATTGTCACTCATCATTACCTTTACAATTTAGGTAAGAATCTTTTTTTTAATTTAGAAAAGAATATATACAATTTCATATGACTATTGCTTACATTAACTTGATAAAATTGTGTGCTTGTTTTATAGCGAGTCTCTGCATATAAATACAGATGCTGATTAGGACTCAAAGTAATTTAATGACGTACACTTGTAAAATTCATATACATTCATGAACATTTTATCAAGTAAGTTACTACGTGTCAGGTCTTGTGTTTCTAAGAGTGTTTGCAAACCTCATTTGGAAGTGGCTTATTCCACCTTTATGGGTTAATTTCTGGAATTAGTGCTTTATTGGGTGGTGTCCACCAAGTAAGTAACATGTATCCATTGAAGTAGGTGTGTTGCTTGTGTAATTAATAAGATCCCTCTTTAGTTAGCAATACACAGCGGAAGTATTAGCAATTAGGGGAGAAAATATGAGGCATTTTGCAAATAATACTCTTTAGGTTCATTCATTTTGCTTTTTGTATTATGTTTGTAACTTACTTTCAATGATTTCCCTCTTAATCTAATTGAGTGGGGAATATCCATTTTAAGAGAAATACTACTTTTTTTATACGAAGTTCGCTTAGATGTTTAAATTATTTACGAGGCCTCTGTTACTTTCTATGGAGTCATAGTTCTATAGAATCCTGGGTTTGTTTTTGTTTTTGTTCTTACTGGCGTTATTAATATTACAGTTTACTTCTCCATCGTACGGTGATAAAGCAGCAGGACCTAGAGATTCTATTTCATATTGCTTGCATGCTTCTGACCGAGAGTTCCATGTAAGCCTGACTAAGGAAAAGAGAGAATAATGAGCCCCTGTATTTCATCATCCTTTTTGTTAATGTGATTACATCTCAGGGCCCCTGGCTGGCTCATCGCTAGAGCATGTAACTTTGATCTCAGGGTCATGAGTTCAAGCCCACATTAGGTGTGGAGCCTACTTAATTAAAAAAAAAAAAAAAAATCTAATTTCCACTCTCTACCTTTAATATTGGTTTGGTTTTGTTTGCTGGGATATTTTAAAGCAAACCCAAAACATGTAATTTCACCCATAAATATTAACTGCTTTTAAAATTATGACTAATAACTTTCTGATTTATATTCTGAATTTATTACAAACATCTTTTTGCAATTGCTTTGGTCAAGTAAAGGCCCCCAAAATTCTACGTATTATATTTCACTGTAGTCTCTCAAGTCGCTTTTTAATCTAGAAGATTATTGGATTCCATACTCCTCTGACTTAGAGAAGAAATATGTTCACTTGTCTTACAGAAGGTCCCATCATTGTATTTATCCTTTATATTTCTTATGATTAGGTAGTAAAATCAGATTTTGATAGGATTCAATTTCAAGCTTTTAGGCAAGTATACTCTAGGTAGTTCTGGTAGTTCTATGTTCTTTCTGTTACATTGTATGATGTCTGCCAGTTATCCTTATTATTAATGATAATATTGAAAGGTAATACCTAATCCTTTGGTGGAGAAGATTTCAGAAATCCATTTTGGGGACGCCCTAAGTTACGTAGCTTGATTTTAGTGTGTTAATTCCCTCATTGAAAAATTTTCTTTTTGCACCTTAATGTTATGTTGTTGAAATTTGCCACAGAGCTGGAAGAGCAGATAAATCTATTCTGACATGTGTTGGTTAATCTGGATGACCTAATTGTCAAGGGAGGTTTCCACAGAAGGCTATGGAGCCAAAAAGACTAATTCTTTCTTCTGTGAAGGGGCACATTCCCAGGAATATGCGTTCAGTGCTTCCAAAGAGGGACTGGTATAAAAAATTACGAATAATTTAAACATAGATTTCTGATGAGTAAAAATAAATTGCTTAAAGATTTTCATTTCATAAGATATTGGGGTTTTGTTTGTTATAGGAAGAAATCTTTCCTGTTTTCCGCTCTGTATGCTGCCTTTATCTTTGGTGGTCGGCACCTCATGAACAAACGGGCGAAGTTTGAACTGAGGAAGCCATTAGTGCTCTGGTCTCTGACCCTTGCAGTCTTCAGGTAGGTTTTATTTTCATTTTCCCAGTGCCGTCCATCCATTTCCTCAGAGCTGGCTAAAGGAGCAATGTTTGAGCATTTTATTTTATATCACATATTTTTGATTGTTCAGTACATTGAAGGTAAAATAAAGTCATGTCCAGAGAGTAGGCCTCCACTGCAACCGACTTGCCATAATATACTCAATCTCTTCTTTTCAGGCTGTCTCGTTTCTTGTCCATACGGCTGGTGCAGTGATCCAGTTTACCTCTTAGGCCTAGAAGCAGTGTGTCAATTCCATTACTTGTGTTGCTTAAATATAGATGAAGCGCTAAATGCAAAGCCACACCGGTGTTGGTGTGTGGCAAAGTAGGGTTTAAATGTGCTGGGTACGCCAGGGCCCCATCGCCCTGACCTGAGTCGGCCGGGCGACCCCACCCGAAGCGTCTTTAAACCTCCACGTCAGGACGCCCTAGGTACCCGGACAGTAGGGATGGGCGAGGCAGGGGACGGGGGCCACACGGCCACCGCCTCGATGTGGACCCCGACCACGGCTGAGCCCGCAGGGTCAGGGTGCAAGCCCCGATGCTTCCAGACGGTGATGGAGGCCCACCAGACGCTGCCCACGGGCCCCACCGTCATGCCCGCGCCTCGCCCCCGTCTCATCCCTCCAGGTCACCGGGGCTGACCGCCCCCCCCCCCCCCCCCCAACCAACTAATATGTAATCAAACAATAGCACTCAGACACATGACTAGATACTGGACACCTGTCTATGTTAGTATTACTAGACCAGAGAACGCTTTTGCTCTGCATCCCCAAAAGCACTGTTCACCCCCCATTGCCTGAGCTGACCAACTGGCTTATGTTTAGCTAACTCGTCGTCACTTTGTATTGGCTAGAAGTCCTCCTAGAGGCTGCCAGGGCCAGGTCTATCTCTCCAGGTGCAGCTGCGAGCCAACATTCAGACACACTCCTGGAAGCTTGAAGGAGCTTTTCTAGTTTTATGATGTTTGGTGATCTAAGCATTCACAAGACTAGTTAGCATACAGCTGGTGTCCAAACAAGTGCCAGAAAATACCTATAGTGCTAACAAAGATACCTGTTTTTTTGTGTGTTTTGCTTATCAGAACCCACAAGTGTATAACTAGGCTTGGGGTAAGGGGGAGGGGGGGTAGATGTAGATATATTATAAATGAGAACTATTTTAATATTTCTGAATAATCATTTTTATTTTTTCATACTACATATTAACTGTTCTACCACTAAGCAGAAATAGGAAGCCTCATTACTTACTTAAGCCTTATTAAAAGTGATCAGACAGGAAGAGGATTTTCATAAACTCTGATGATCCATACATTTCCATTATGTCAGAACCCTGCATCCAAACGCTCATTTGCTTGCTACTACTGACTGTACTCTAATTTGGTGCCTTTTGTAAGTTCTGCATGTGACGTGCTCATGATGTGGATCTGTCACTAAAAAATTCTTCCATTTCAATCTGTATCAGGACATGATTCTCTATAATACAAAGCAGTGTTTTCATTTTTATTCGCATCTAAGGTTCACAGAACATGCCTCTACTGAAGTATTTTGATATTTGAGGAAAAAGTTATCTTTTTTTTAAACGTTTGTTTATTCTTAAGAGAGCGCAAGCAGGGGAGGGGCAGAGTGAGGGGGACAGAGAATCCCAAGCAGGCTCTGCACTGACAGCAGCAAGCCCGATGTGGGGCTCAAATTCATGAACCCCGAGACCATGACCTGAGCCAAAGTCAGACGCTCAACCAACTGAGCCACCCAAGCACCCAGAGGAAAAAGTTATCTTTATCCTAAGGATGCTTTCAGCATTTTTTACAGAATTTTCAACAAAAGGCTTTATCTTTTGTTTTTTAAAATCTTGAACACATATGAGCAGAGTACAAGGAAACCCCATGCACCAGTTACCTTGTTTAAACAATTATCACCGATGGGTTAATATTCTTTCATCTACATTTCTACCAACTTTCCTCTGTCTCCCAAATTATCTGGAAATAATACAAACTGAAATATTTCTGAATGAAATGGTGCCACTTCTAAAAGTTAAGTACTCATAAATTAAGTAACCTAAATTAGTAATAATTCTTTATCCTTCAGGGTTCAGATTTTCCCAGTTGAAAAAAATTTTTTTTCTTCCATTTGTTTTTAAGAATCTGGATCAAAATTAGATCCATATGTTTCCATTGGATGTTTCTTTTTACTTACAGGTTTCTATTTTCCTCCCTCCTCAGCCCTCCCCAAACTCCCAACTCCCCATCCATCCTTTGAAGAAAGCACATCATTCGCCCCTTACAGTTTCCCCCAGACTCATTGATTTTCCTGATGGTGTTCTTCTGTCCCCTGTATTCTTCGTTAGTTGGTAGTTAGATCTAGAAGTTTGATTATATTCAGGTGTACCATTTGACAAGACTTTCTATAAGAAGAAATTTGCCTTTATCAACTATGCAGTTATCCTAAAGTATATACAGTTATTACCGCATAGGCAGAGCAAGTGCTTGATTCTTTGGCCATATTTAGCAGCTTCACAAAAGAAAATAATTTGAGGTGACTGCTTGGCTCAGTTGGTTAAACATCCAAGTCTTGACTTCAGCTCATGATCTCACAGTTCAGGTCATGATCTCACAGTTCCGCTGAAGTGTGGAGCCTGCTTGGGATTTTCTCTCTCCCTCTCTCTGCCCCTCCCCTGCTCGAGAGTACTCTCTCTCTCTCAAAATAAATAAATAAACTTAAAAAAAATTTGGTTACCCAGCATGTAAATAATTTTCTTTCTTAAGTATCATTATGCACTCATGGATTTATACTTTATGTGTCAATGATTTTTAGATGAATTTCATTTGGGTATATTTTAGTTCATTGCTATTATTCTTTTTGATGCTAAATTATCGATCTTTGGTCACGGTGAGTCTCATCAAGTTGGCTCCTGAATCCTTTCACATGCACTGAGTAGTGCTCATAGCTTGATTTGTGTGTGTGTGGTGGGGGTGGGGGTGGTGACAAGATGTTCTAGGCCAGGCATATTGTATATTTCTTACCTGGAAATGGGATTAGTCATTTCTCCTTGGAGCCCTAGTTCCTTTGGGGTAAGGAAGATAGTATTTACAAACTGGTGTGTTGTGGCGTTGATTGTTCATGCCAAGGTAGTTCTTATTTCTAGGCCTTTCAGAGGCCAGAAATAGAATTTTTTTTTTCAAGAGATGTATTCAGAGTTAGTACTAATACTTCTAATTCATATTTACCACTAGTTTTTACTTAATTTCTTTTTTTTTTATTTTTTTAATGTTTATTTATTTTTGAGATAGAGACAGAGCACAAGTGGGGGAGAGGCAGAGAGAGAGGGAGGCGCAGAATATGAAGCAGGCTCCAGGCTCCAAGCTGTCAGTCCCAGAGCCTGATGCAGAGCTCGAACCCATGAACTGCGAGATCATGACCTGAGCTAAAGTCGGACACCCAACCGACTGAGCCACCCAGGCGCCCCTCGTTTACTTTCTTATATCTCCTTCCTCTCATGCCAAAATCCAAATCCCAATGTCAGCCACTAACTATTTATTTTTATCCTACAACGCATGTGCAACAGCTGTTAACAGTACCTTATCTTTTTTAGATTGACAAATTCTTCTTGTTTTCTCTTCTGTTTCTTTAATTCTTTTAGTTACTTCCTCTGGAGCCATATTTTGCAAAAAAAAATTTAAAAAGCAGGACTACATAGAGTTCAAGCATTGACAATTGAGGATCTTGTAAAAATTCATAATATTCTAGTAGGAATTTGGAAAACACTGACAATAGAATTCTATTGTAATATTAACTGAACCTGGTTCCATGTTAGAAAGAGTATATTGAAGTTCCTCTGTGCCTAAAGAATTCTGGTCAATGACACATTGGAAGAAAATATTAAATACAGAATGATATATTTCTTACATAATGTTTATGTAAATTTTACTCCTAGACACAAAATACCTATATATTGTTTATTAATACATTTGAGTATTTCTAAAAGTATCTAAAAAGGTAGTAGAAAAAATGTACTCAATTTTATATCTGGAAAAAAAGAGGAGACATGCTTTTATTAAATGCCTAGTATTTCTAGAAAATAAAACAAAAAATTTCATTGCTGGTAGAGCGTAGTTCTAGGGGACTGGCAGTTTAGAAATAAAAAGGATTTGGGGCACCTGGGTGGCTCAGTCAGTTAAGCGTCTGACTCTTGATTTTGGCTCAGGTCATGATCTCACGGTGCATGAGATCAAGCCCTGTGTCAGGCCCTGCTCTGACTGCACGGAGCCTGCTTGGGATTGTCACTCTCTGGCCCTACCCACTCAGACTTTCTCTCTCAACATAAATCAACATTAAAAAAATAATAATAATAAGGAGATAAAGTTTTTTCTGTGATGTGTTATCTTGTTTGCTTGTCTGCATTTAGAACATTATTCAGTATATATGCACATGATCTCATACCCAATTCTAGAGAATCTTAAGAATACTTGCTACCTTTATTTGGAATGGAGTTGATATAAACCTTCAAAAGATGCTTTTGGCTCAGAGATGTTTTGGTGAAAGTTAGTAAGAATTTCTCTATTTTGGCCAGATAGGATAACTTCATTATTATTTACAAGCATATGTTTTTAGAGAAAATTTTTGAATGGCTTTTACCTTACTATATAATTCACAAATTTTCAAGTCTATGTGTCAATAGAGCCTAATAGAGAAGTTTAGAAATTCCTTGCTCAGGAGACATTCTGGTATTAGGTAACCTGGATCTACTCTACCTCCCCGCTCTTTGCCATTACAGGATAAGATATTATCTATTTGGAAAAAGAAAGAAAGAGAACCAAAATTTTCAGTTAGAGAAATTATAAATGGAAGGAGGGGAGAAACAGTAAGTTTTTTGTTTTTGTTTTTTTGAAAAATCATTGAAAATGTGATTGTTTTGAGTATTTTGCTGTTGAAGAATAATTTCTTTTCCACAACTTCTCAAGCTTACCCCTTAACTTTTTATAGTAGCCAGAGGTTCAACTATGACTAATTTCCAGAGGCCACACACTGTTTACTCATGAACTGAGACAACAGAGATGAGAATTAATTTGGACATGCAGAGTACTTAAGCAAAAACAAACAAACAAATAAAACCCTGTCTTCATACCAGTCTATTTCAGAAAGTGGTGTGGGGTTTTCCATAGTTTGTCAAGAATTACCTATAGAGTATTTTGTTTTTTGTTTTTTGTTTTTTTGAAAGAGAGCAAGCCAGGGAGAGGGACAGAGGGAGAGAGGGAGAGAGAGAGAGAGAGAGAGAGAGAGAGAGAGAGAGAGAAAGAAAGAGAATCTCAAGCAGGCTCCGTGCTCATCATGGAGCCCAACGCAGAGCTTGATCCTACCCACCACCCTAGGATCATGATCTGAGCCAAAATTGAGAGTTCACCGCTCAACCAACTAAGCCACCCAGGCGCCCCAAACTATAGAATATTTTTCTTCTATCTCTTTCCTTTGGGATACTCACTGAATATGTGACACTAGCCTTCATACAGGCCATGTACCATTTAATTTTATTTTTTAATTGTTTTTTTAATGTCTGTTTATTGTGAGAGAGAGCACACGTGCTCACATGTGCACAAATAGGGGAGGGGCAGAGATAGAGGGAGACAGAGAATCCCAAGCAGACTCCCTGCTGTCAGCACATAGCCCGACACGGGGCTGCACCTCAAGAACCATGAAATCATGACCTGAGCTGAAATCAAGAGTCTGACACTCAACCAACTAAGCCCCTATTTAATTTATTGAAAGCTGTCATAAGTTTTGATGGAGTCAATAGAATATGATCACAACTGAGCTTTCACCAGGTCCGCATGTATTCATTTTATTTGGTAATAATGTCTCCGAGGTTTTCTTGGCAGTTTCTCCTCATTACCTACACCCTGCCGACCCTGTTCAGATTCAAACCATGAGCTTCTGGTATCAGTCTTTAGGAATATGACTGGGATGATGACACAGTGCCCTACTACATCTAGCCTACCTTCCACCCAACCTAAGGATAAGCACTTCCTTATTTTAATGAGATAATTCTATGTGGCGGTTGGCTCTAGCTATTTGACCATTTCCTTGGGATAAATACTGAGAAAAATTCTGGTACTTTGAATTAGTAGATCCTTTGGATGAGATTGTGTCTCATGGCAAAAATCCTCAAACACTTCAAGTTACCTATGATCCATTCTTCTCTGACCCTGCTGAGTCATTAAATTATGTTGCCATGATACCTCAGCTGCCTGACTACTGTTGCTTTGTAAAGGATTTTCGACGTATTTATTTAATGACTTCAAACCCTTCCAGATTTTTAATTTTTTTTTTTAATTTTTAAATTAAAAAAAAATTTTTTTAATGTTTATTTATTTTTAAGAGAGGGAGACAGAACATGAGTGAGGGAGGGGCAGAGACAGAGAGGGAGACACAGAATCCGAAGCAGGCTTCAGGGTGTCCACACAGAGCCCAACACGGGGGTCAAACCCACGAACCGTGAAATCATGACCTGAGCCGAAGTTGGGTGCTTAACTGACTGAGCCACTCAGGTGCCCCGGAATCCTTCGAGATTGGGTAGAGATGTGTGTGATTCTGATTCAGGCAGCTTTTACCAGGATCTATCTGGCAGTGTTTCCTTCTCGTTGGTAGCATAAGGAGTTCCAAGGAGCCTTCCAGGTCTCTGACCCAGAACAGGGTCAAAGCAAGGTGTCTAGTCATTGTACATCAGAATAAGATGTACTGCGTATTTATAGATGCCTGTATCACACTTGCTTCAGATTTGCTTACTCATGTTTCCCAGTGATTCAGTCTGGCCTCAATTGTTTCATGCTTCCTGACAAAATCAGATGTTCTATACTTTGCAAGTTTGACTCCTCGCCTTGTTATTAGCTGGAAGTTTTTTCCCTTTGAAACTCATTTTTATTTCCTGGCCTTATTTTAATTTTTATTAAATTTCAGTGTTGGCTTAAGTATAAAATATATTCAAGCTGAATAGAAAAGTATTCTTTTCTTTAGTGAGATTTCCAAGAATAAAGTGCTTAAATATAGTACAGGAAACATTCAGAAAAGTATGTTTAACAGTGCACAGCAGCAGATGAATGGTATTTAATTAAATCTACTTGTGATTTTCATACACACGCATAAGTGTTTAATATCTGGAGAATTATTAGCAATTGTTAAGGCAACAAATATATAATAAAACCAATGGAAACTATTCAGATGAGTAAATTATGGCATCTAAAATACTTGTTGGAAAAAAATAAAATAAAATAAATAAATAAAAATAAAAATCTTGTTGGGGCACCTGGGTGGCTCAGTTGGTTAAGCATTCTACTCTTGGTTTTAGCTCAGGTCATGATCAGGGTCAGGGGATTGAGCACCATGTCAAGCTCTGAGCTGGGTGGGCAGCCTGATTAAGATTCTCTGTCTCCCTCTCTCTCTGCCCCTATCCTATGCTCAGGCATGTGCACATTCTCTCTCTCAAAAATAAATAAATAAATAAATAAATAAATAAATAAATAAATAAATAAAAGACGTGTTGAAGGGGAAAATAAATCATTGACCTGTAAAATGAGGAAACAAAGAAAATGACAAATTTTGGAACAACTTAATCAATTTTTTCTCAAGCACCTCTTGTCTAGTATTTTGTTCTGTGGTTGCCAAAAGCGTTCCCTCTTGATCTACAAAGAAAACTTTACAAAGAATGATTCTAGTGATAGTAATTATAAAAATGAAATGGATACATGAGCTATAAATGCTATAGGAGGAAAGCCCTATTGCATTGGTAGCAGGTTATAAATTTTACATTTTTAAACGTAGCACCAAGGGGGGCAGAATTAACAAAGGAAACGATACCTCTAGAAAGCATATGCTGAGTAGTTATAAAAGAAAGAAAGAAAGAAAGAAAGAAAGAAAGAAAGAAAGAAAGAAAAGCAAGCTGCTGAATAATCATGGGAATGTGATACCATTTATGAAAAGTTTCCGAACCCATAAATGAACACTACATTTTATTTATTAACATATATGCAGTAAAAGCATAAAAATAACTTTTGAAGGTTCACGCTATCTCTGTTTCTGAGGAGGCAGAGAGAATGACCAGATCAGAGAGGGTCAAATGGAGTCTTCAACTCTTTTTTTGTAAGATTTTATGTCATTACAAATAAGTCAAACATGAAAAAGATAATTGTGTTTGACACAAAGTATAGATGGCAATTTTTTTTTAAGTTGAAAGCAAATAATGAAAAAAATCTACTTTTCAAAAGAAAAGCTAGCAATTGTACTTAGAGAATTCTGGTAAAATGCTTGTGTACGTGAAATAAAACAAGGTAAGGACGCTTGGGTGGCTCCGTGGTTGAGCATTCAACTTGATTTCCACTCAGGTCATGACCCCAAGGTTGTGGAATCAAGCCCCAGGTCAGGTTTCCTGCTGAGCATGGGACCTGCTTAAGATTCTCTCTCCCGGGGCGCCTGGGTGGCTCGGTCGGTTAAGCGTCCGACTTCGGCTCAGGTCATGATCTCATGGTCCCTGAGTTCGAGCCCCGCGTCGGGCTCTGTGCTGACAGCTCAGAGCCTGGAGCCTGTTTCCGATTCTGTGTCTCCCTCTCTCTCTGCCCCTCCCCTGTTCATGCTCTGTCTCTCTCTGTCTCAAAAATAAACAAACGTTAAAAAAAAAAAATTAAAAAAAAAAAGATTCTCTCTCCCTCTGCCCCTCTTTCACTTGTGCACTCTCTCTCTCTAAAATTAAATCAATCAATCAATCAAGGTTATGGCAAAATACAAGTTTTGCCCTATTGATCCTCATACTTCCCCTCCCTCCATAATGGCAAATGTATAGTTAGAATTATGAATATTTCGTGTTTTCTGTTTTCTGATAACAGTCCTCAGTTAAGAGTGTCCTTTCAGTTATGGCTGAAGGATAATTTTAGGACCTTTCTTTTCTGAACATTTGTTGTTGGACTCTTGACTATCTAGTGTTTCTATCTTGTATAAAGATATATGGTCTGATAGACAACATGTAGACAGATGGAAGTCAGATATTGGTCACTTAAACATTTGTTCATCACCTCATTTTGTCAAAAGGTTTTCTTTTTACATATAGTCTATTTGAGACTGTAAAATATATGTATATATGACATATATATGACATATATGACATGTATATATACATATATATATACACTTTGTGCATTTTTTGTCTCTGGATTTTGTGCCATTTTATCAAGGGACCACACCACAGAAATATTCTGCTTCTGATGCCATATTTATAAATTATAGCTTCTCTCTCATTTTTTAAACTATATCTAATAGATGTATAGAAAAATCTTATTTTCTGAAGGCAGGGTGTATAAAAGTTTTTTTTGCAGAATCAAATCGATTTTTCTCAAAAGTAAATTGTTTATTGATATGGAAAACAACAGAGCCTGGAAGTAACACGGTAACCAAATAACCAGATGACATGGTTGTTTCAAAGGTCAGGGCAAAGCAATGACAGCAAAACACATTCTGTTTCCCTTCGCATGAAGAGAAATGTGAAGCATCTACATAGAATAAAAAATCCAATAAATTATTAAGGCAAGAAGCCTAACAAACAGTGAGGGCAAAATAGTCCAGTGCCATAAGAAAAATAATCCCTACATTTACTCAGTACTTCCAGACTTGGTTTCCTTGCCTGATGAAAGGCACCGTGTTTTTGTAAATGAAGGTGACAATGTCTAGGCTGAAAGACAGTGGTATTCTTTAGTATTTTGAGGTGTACTTGAGTCCCTTTCCACCTGAGAGCTGCCAGAATACCCTCCAGGGTACTACTCCGTATGAATATCAGTTTTGTTATTCTGTTCAACAGTTTTGCTACAGAGGAACTAGCAAACAAATCACCGCTACAGGATAAAAAGAGCTCTTTTCCTGCCTGCTCCTCTCCAGCATGTGTGTGTGCATCATTCACACACACACACACACACACACACACACACACACACACACACACACATGCACACTCTTTTCCGCATGCTGTCAGCTTCTTGGGAATGTCATGCCATCCCCCTGTTTTCAGATACAGCATTTCACGAAAATGTTGCTTCAGCTGAGACCTTACATCAAGTTTCAGGGCCAACAAAGAGTTATCTGTGATTCTCCCCTCTGCACTTCATTAGTTCTGCCAGAAGCATCAATAGTGGATAACAGAGAGGAGTTACAGGACATAGGCTATTTCCCTGGCATTGTGTTTTTCTTTCGATGTTTAAAACTGGATTCTTTGCCAGAATAGACCGTAGCCTCAAATTACAATGAAGTGACAGTAATTGAATCACTTGACTCCTTTGGAAAAACCAAGAGCAATAATAAAGATAAGGAAAGGGCAACTCTCCATCCTTTAACAGTAAGATAGAGCTTACAAACTGAGATCTACACATCCCCGCTTGGTCTGGACAGTCTTAGCTCTATGCCCATTGTCCCAGTGTAATTATTAATAGCTCCCCTCTCACTCTCAAAATGTCCTAATTTGAACGGTAAAAGAAATGGCTATTCTATTTATACCCACTGAGACATTGTGTTGGCTCAATGAAACAGAAAAAGGAAAAAAATACCCATAATCATTTGCCAACTTAGCCCTCACAAGTTTTTCTTTTTAGCATTGCCTCTCACCTGAAACTTGCTCTCCTGCCAGTAACATTTCCAAATGTTTGACATAGCATCACTCAAATTTAAAATATTCAAGCCAGATCCCTTTTGTTGATCCCGTAAAATATCTCAAAATTTGTCACTATTTTATTAGCAAACATCTTTAAGTCATTCGAAATACACAAATAACTCTTTTAACCAGTCACTGGGTTGTATAATTACTCTCCAATAATTAGAGTAGCATCTACACCACTCCATCCCCACACTGGACACTCCAGTCATGACCTTTATCACTTCCCTTAAGTTATTTGCCACCATTAATTGCTACCTCCCACGTGTTTTCTCTATCCAAGCAACTCGACATACCATACCATTTTCCTGTAGAAATCTTAATTGAAACTCCTTTGCCTATAGGTTTAAACTTCAGTCTGTCCATAAAACAATTGTAATCTTACCTTGAACCACCTTTCACCACTGCCCTATACAGATTTTCCA
The DNA here is from genome assembly GCF_023721935.1 of Panthera uncia. Classification (NCBI taxonomy): domain Eukaryota; kingdom Metazoa; phylum Chordata; class Mammalia; order Carnivora; family Felidae; genus Panthera; species Panthera uncia. The sequence continues at coordinate 90,227,547 of NC_064811.1, read as the reverse complement.
CCCAAGCCAACATGGGTTTGTTTATTGCCTGCAAAACACACTTGCCCATCCTAACTTCATGTCCTTGAATACACCACACCTCCCTTTCTCCATTTTCCCTCCATTTTTTCCCTTAAATATTAGCCATCGCTTTGACCTAGCTTAGAATGCCATCTCTATAAAGGCATATATCATTTGAGCACGTACCTCCGTTTCTACCAAACTTGTTGTTATGTATCACTTAACCAGAACATATGCTGCCTTACCCGTGTGCCTCCTGGTAAGCTGTATGAGTTCTTGAGGCCAAATTGTGTCACGCTGTTCCTGGAACACCTTGGCATACACAAAGTTTCTGAATTAATGAATAAAAATCTGACATTTGGCCACTCCTCCAGTCACACGTGATCGGCATTTTCAGTCATGTTCACTTGTTCACCCTTCATATTTCTTGTGGTCAACTGCCTCAGACACACCCAGTCCAGTTTTTATTTGCTATCACAAGGCTTCATCTGTGACACTATACACATGTTTTAAGAAATCTGCAAAAGACAAGATACAGTAAGTGTTGGCATGGATGCAGAGAAAAGGGAATCCTTGTGCACTTTTCGTGGCAATGTAAATTGATGTAGCCACTATGGAAAACAGAATGGTGGGTTCTCAAAAAATTCAAGATAGAACTACCAAATGATACAGAAATTTTACTTCTGGGTGTTTATCTGGAGGAAACAAAAACACTATATATATAGTGGAATATTGTTCATTCATAAAAAAAGAATAAAATCAGGGGTGACTGGGTGGCTCAGTCAGTTAAGCATCCATCTTCAGCTCAGGTCATGATCTCATGGTTCCTGGGTTTGAGCCCCGAGTCTGCCTCTGTGCTGACAGCTCAGAACTGGGAGCCTGCTTTGGATTTTGTCTCTCTCTCTCTCTGTCTCTGTCTCTGTCTCTCTCTCTCTCTGCCCCTCCCCCACTCTCTCTCTCCCTCTTTCTTCCCTCCCTCTCTCTCGAAAATTAACTTTAAAAAAAGAATTTTTTTAAGGAATAAAATCTTGCCATTCGTGACAATATGGATGGACCTTGAGAACATTATACCAAGTGAAAATGAGCCAGACAGAGAAAGACAAATACTGTATAATCTCACATACATGTGGAATCTTAAAACAAAAAAACTGCAAACTCATAGAGAACAGATTGATGGTTGCCAGAGGCAGGAGGTAGAAGGTGGGCAATAGGACCAAAAAGGTACAAACTGCCAGTTATAAAATAAGTATAGCATGTGGATGTAATGTACAGCATGGTGACTATAATAAATAATACTATATTGTATATTTGACAGGTGCTAAGAGAGTAAATTTTGAAAGCTCTCAGCACAAGAACAAAAATTATAACTGTGTTGATGGATATTAACTAGAATTATTGTGGTAATCATTTCACAATATATACAAATATTGAATTATTAGGTTGCACACCTGAAACTAATATAATGCTGTATGTCAATTCTATCTCAATTGTTAAAAAAAGAAACCTGAGATTGATGTCATGTAATTGCAGGGGTCTTCCAAAGGCCTGCAAAGCCCTACACACTCTGGTCTTTGTGACTCTGACCTCTCCCCTACCTCCCTTTCCCCTCCCCAACTCCCTCTCTGTCCTTCTCTTTCTCCTCCCTTCCCCCCTGCCTTGTCCTCCTTTCCCCCTCCCCTGCCTTTTGCTGTTCCTTAAATATGCTGCTAAGGCTGCTCCCTCAGGGACCACACACTTGCCCTCCTGCCCAGAACACTCGTTGCCCAGATATTCCAACCACTCATCCCTCATCTCCTTCAAGTCTTTGCTCAAGACTCACCTTCTGGGTGAGGCCTTTCTCAGTCTCCCTCTCTAAAGTCACAACATTCTCCACCACAGGCTCCTTACTGCCTTCACCTGATATTTTTCCCTTTGGCACTCACTACCTTCTAGCCCATTCTATGTTTTTCTGATCTTGTTCATTCTCCTACTGGTCTAAACTCCACAAGGGCAGGAATTTTTGTCTGATCTTATGCCACATCTCTTAGTCCAAAAAGGTGCTTAATAAATGTGTGTGTGTGTGTGTGTGTGTGTGTGTGTGTATTTTTCTTTAACTAAAAAGGAAAATGAACAGACAGTGAAATAGAAATGGAAAATGAAATAGACAGTTGTTAGTGACTCTCCTTTCCTTTTTTTGGAAACTCTTTCTTTCCAAAGGGGGAAAAAGGAAAAATTTTCTACTTTTCCCTTCAATCCAGGAACTACCAATTAGTATTTCCAAGAAAATAATAATTAAGTAAATATATGATATTTTGCTTGTTTTTTTTTAATAAAAATGTGCATTTTGAGGGAGAATTCCAAGCTTCTATTAAAAGGGCTTACTGAAAAGAAGCCAGGAAAACAGAGGTCATCCTGCTTTGCAGGTGGCACTTTGAGCTCTGGCCAGTGGGGAGGCTGGCCTCTCCTTACTTACATGGGCTGTTGACCTGTGGGTCACTCTGTGGCTCCACATTTGTCTGATTTATCTATTTTCTTCCAAATTAAGAGGGAAAAAAATCCACTCATCATGTCACGATCAAGTCCAGACAGGACAAAAGCTTACAATGTATGGCAGCTTGTTATAAATATAAGACTCTTATAGAAAACTCAGACCATCACCAATGTAATGCATGAAAAGAGTTTCAGGTTAACGTAAGCACAGACAGAGAATGGCCTCTCCTTCTGCCAGAAAGACAGTCCACTTAGCAACGTTTGTCTACTTACAATTAGAAACCCTATTCAAGAGTGTTTTTTTTTTCCTTAAATAATTTCTTTTTCTAGTTATAAAAGTGAAACGTCTGTGTGGATAAGACTGAAAACCCTGGGAAGCACACGGAAAGCCTTTAATCTTACCACACACAGATATTTGTTGTTGATATTTTGGTACATGCCTTTTCCATAATTTAATGCTAAGCTTGAGATTCTTTCATTGTAATTTTAATTCTTAATCCAATTAATATATTTGAGTATGGACAAAAGTATGACCTCAGTAATATGTTTGTATTACCAGTGTTATAACAACTTGAAACAGCTGACGCGTAAGACATTTTATATCGTTTTACCAAAATGAATTAGTATTTAAATAGCTGGACTGTGATAGCTTTTCTGACACTTGTGTGAGAAATAACATGAGCATTCCTGAAGAGTGCATGGTAATTTAGGATGTAAGTGTAATATCGCCTGAAGCATTTGTTAAGGATTGTTTTAAGACTGGATTAAGGATTACAACGTTTAAACTTCCTGTGTTACCTCACAAATTTTTAAATAATCCTTTTTGTCAACAGGGTAATATATATATATATATATATATATATATATGTGTATATGTATATACATATACATATACATATATATATAAGATTTTGAATGAGGAAGTGAAACCTTAAATCTTTAAACCTAACTTTTTATGAAATTGCCTAATTGTTTTATCTGTGATGCATCAGATGATGCTGATATTGATCATATTTTTAAATTTTCAAATATTGAAGTATAGTTGACATACAATGCTATATTAGTTTTAGGTCTACATCATGGTGATTTGACAATTCTATATATTATGCATTTGCTCACCATGGTAAGTCTAGTTACCATCTGTCACCATATAAAATTATAATACCTTTGACTATATTCTCTATGCTATACTTTTAGTCCCAGTGATTTATTTATTTTATAACTGGAGGTTTGTACCTCTTAATCCCCTTCACCTATTTTGCCCATCCCCACCCTCTCCCCCCCCACATTATCAAGTTGAGTTAGCCACAGTGGTAGACTGGCAGAAAGAATCCCAGAAATGAATGGCATGCAAACATACTAGAAGTTTATTCTGGAGAGGCCCATTAGTGAGGAGAGAATTAACTGAAATCACTGAGAGATGAATCTTTTTCTCTTCATGCCTCTTCATGTCCTTGAGAACAGTGGAGTACCATAGAAAAGACATGAGATCAGGGTTGTTCCAATAAAGAAACATTAGTTACTTGGGGCGCCTGGGTGGTTCAGTCAGTTAAGCGTCTGACTTTGACTCAGATCATGATCTTGCGGTTCATGAGTTCAAGCCCCATGTAGGGCTCTGCAGATGGCACGGATCCTGGAGCCTGCTTCAGATTCTGTGTCTCCCTCTCTCTGCCCCTCCCCCGCTGGCGCTCTCTGTCTCTCTCTCAAAATAAATAAAAATTTAAAAACAAAGAAACTTTGGTCACTTAGACTAGGATTATCCACTGCCGTTAGATACGTGCAAGTCATTCTCCTAAATATCACGCCTTTCCCATGTGAAACAGCTGCTGCGAGCCTCTTGGACCTCATTGTTAAAAGCTTTGGCAGTTCTTTCATGAGAGCTGTCAGACTATCTTCGCTATATTTCAACCAAGAACTTTAGGGGTAGTACCTGCTCGTGTATTTTTGATGATGCTGTGGACCTGACTGGTTGCCTAGCTCTCACTTGATTTTGCATGGGAAAGAGTGCCTGGGTTCTCCCTTACACGCACAATTCTAGCCAGTGCTACCAGCAGTTTAACTGGTAGCAAGGTCTCCTTGCAACTCTTTCTCTACCATTGGTTTCAAAACACTTGCAGGTGAAAATTCGTGGGGGTTGTTTGTTCCCTTCTTATCACTTAGGACTAAACTGTCATACTTGCAGGAGCCTGCAGTACCCAAGCAATCATCCCTCTGTTCTTTTATCACCTGTGATAGTTATTAGAGTTTTTGGAGTCCTAGGATTTAGAATCCAATCTATATCATTAAATACTTCATTGTTCACACATTGCAATTCCCTAACAGGATAATAAAGCAATAGTTTACTAGTGGTAAAAGGTGGGCAGAGAGATGTTTTTTATTTATTTATTTTTTTTTTCCTGAGAACTGGATAAGCATCACAGACCTAGAAAGGATGTGCAGGGTAATTAAAGTAGCTAAGAGAGACGGTTCACTGATTCTAGGTATTTGTTTTCACCCAGAGCTAGAGCAGAAATCTTCAATACAGCTTTATATAATTGTCTACAAATTGAAATTACAAACCATTCATTAGCTATTCAGAGTTCTCTTATGCAGGAGTTAGTAATTTGGGTTCTTTATAAGGGTCTAGCTTTAAATTGGAGTTTACACTAGTATGGTACAAAAAAAAAAAATTCTTTTTTTAAAGATCCAGGGAAAGACTGCAGAACTTAGGAGAGAAGAGCTGAGAAGGAAACTTAATTCTTGCCTTTAAAAAGAACATATTGCAAACTCTAGAACTTTAGCAATCTTGAACAGACAGCCAGCCTGAGCCTGGCTCAGGAGATTTTATCTTAACTTCTTGTACTGCTTCTTGCCATCTCATATGTTTTTGTTGTAACCGAACCCATTTTTAAGCACACCCAGGAATGAAGGAATTGCACTTGAGTGTTCTCTAATCTGCTGATTGGTATCTCTAAGATGTCATTTTCTGTGCTCCTAAGGACGTTGATCCTTAAATTCATAGAGTAGAACTAGGTTAAAGTTTGAAGTCATTAAAAGAAAAGGCAAATTCCAGATCAAGATGGCAACATAGGAAGATCCTGAACTCACCTCTTCCCATGGACACACCAAGTCTATACCTACATATGGAACAATTTCCCCTGAAAAAAATTCTAAAAACCAGTTGAGGGGTGCCTGGGTGGCTCAGTCAGTTGAGCATCTGACTCTTCATTTTGGCTCAGGTCATGCATGAGCTCACAGTTGTGAGATCGAGCCCTGCATTGGGCTCTGCCCTGAATGTGGAGCCTGCTTGGGTTTCGATTTCCCTCAAAAAAAAACCCCCCAAAAACAAAAAAAAAACATAAAAACAAAACACCATACAGTTGAGAGATTCCTACACATCAGGCAGATGAGACAAAAAGCCCACACTGAAGTCGGGAGGAGTGACTGAGACACAGTCTCACCATAAAACCCACCCTAGGCACAGGGACCCGCAATCAGGAGGTCAACTGAAAACCTGGAGCTTTTCCCTGAGGAATGAAGGGTTTGACCCCATAGCAGAAGACATCCCAACTTCAAAGACATGCACCTGGGAGATGAGACTCCACAATATCCAGCTTTGAAAATCAGTGGGATTTGAGCACACAAAACCCACAGGGCTGTATCAACCTGAGAAGTGGCTCTTGAAGGGCTTGTGTGCTTGGACTCACCAATTCCAGGGCCCAGTGCAGAAGCAGCCAATCAAGAGGCTCATTGGCTTATTTTAAAGCATCAGACTAAGGGACAAGCATCTAATTTAACAAACACTTAGGGGCCTGCTGCAGTACTCTCCAGGGACAGAGGCTGGTGGGCACCCTCTTTATGCTTCTCTTTGCCTTGCTACAGCTATTGGGTATCTCCCAGAAAGGAATTTATTTATAGCCTTGCCTGCTGCCCTGATTTTTGTGGCTTCACCCAGGAGCCACCTCCAGATCACCTTGCTGTGGTAGCCAATGGGGCTTGTTTGCTGTCCCACAGGACTGTGTATATTTGCATATGTTACAAGCTGTTGCCTGAAGTTCTATCTAATCAGCCTGAATCTAAATGCTGAGAGAGATCCTCCTGTTTGGGACCTTGACAGATCTTGGCACATCTCAACTACTGGGAGACATTAAACATAAATTAGACTGCTTGAATAATCACAAAGATTTGAGAGACCATCAAGAACTAGAACAAAGTTGAACAGTAAGTTTCATCTCCTACACAAGCCCATTCCTTCAAGACTGGGAGAAGTAGCTGTTTTATTTAATGCATAGAAACTGACACACAGAGTCAAGGAAGATGAAGAACAGGAATATGTTTCAAATGAAAGAATAAGATAAAATCTCAGGGAAAAAATCACTAATGAAATGGAGACGAGTGATTTACCTGATAGAGTTCAAAATAATAGTCATAAAGATGCTCACCAAACTTGGAAGAAGAATGGGTGAACACAGTAAGTACTTCAACAAATAAACAGAAAATATAAGAAAATACCAAATACAAATCACAGACCTGAAGAATACAATAACTGAACTGAAAAATACAGTAGAGGGGTTTTAAAACACACTACATGAAATGGAAAAAAGAATAAGTGAACTCAATGACAGGACATTGGAACTCACCCCATCAGAGCAGGAAAAAAGAATGAAAAAAAGTGAAGATAGCTTAGAGTTAATGGAACCACATCAAACAGACCAACACTTGCATTTAGGCATCCCAGAAGGAGAAGAGAGAGAGAAAAGGGCAGAAATCTTATTTGAAGAAATAATGGTTGAAAACTTCCCTAACCTGGGAAAGGAAACAGACATCCAAATCCAGAAAGCCCAGAGAGTTGTAAATAAGATGAACAGACCACACAAAGATACGTTATGATTAAACTGCCAAAAGTTAAAGACCAAGAGACAATTTTGAAAGCAATAAGATAAAAACAGCTTACATAGAAAGGAACCCCTTGTGAAACTATTAGCAGATTTCTCAGCAGAAATTTTGCAGGGTAGAAGGGAATGAATACAAAGACATATTCAAAATGCTGAAAGAACAAACTTCCAAACAAGAATACTTACCTGGCAAAGTTGTCATTCAGAATTAAAGGAGAGACAATTTTCCAGACAAGCATAATCTAAAGGAGTTCATCAGGGGTGCCTCGGTTAAGCGTCTGACTTCGGCTCAGGTCATAATTTCATAGTTCATGAGTTTGAGCCCCATGTCAGGCTCTGTGTTTATAGCTCAGAGCCTGGAGCCTGCTTCAGATTCTGTGTCTCCCTCTCTCTGCCCCTCCACTGCTTGCGTGCTTTCTCTCTCTCTCTCTCTCTCTCTCTCTAAAAATTAAACGTTAAAGAAATTTTCTTTAAATCAAAAAATAAAAAATAAAGGAGTTCATCAATGCTAAACCAGCCTTACAAGAAACATTAAAGGGATTTCTTTAGGCTGAAAAGAAAGGGCACTAATTAGTAACAAGAAAACATTGAAAGTATAAATCTCATTGGTAAAGGTAAATATATAGTAAAATTCACTTGTAAAATTTGTCTGAAGATCAAAAGACAAAAATAGTAAAAATAATTATAACCAGAATTATAAGGGACACACAGGGTAAAAAGATGTAACATATGACATCAAAACATAAAAAATGGGAAAAAGAATTAAAATGTAGAGTTTTTGTTTTGGTTTGTTTTGGTTTGTTTTTGAGAGAGAGAGAGGGAAGAGCAGAGACAGAGGAGAGAGAGAATCTTAAGCAGGCTCCATGCCCAGCATGGAGTACAATGCAGGGCTCAATCCCACGGCTGTGAGATCTTGACCTCAGCCAGAATCATCTCAGTCTGAGACTGAGTCACCCCAGTGCCCCAAAATGTAGAGTTTTAGAATGCATTGAAACTTAAGTTGCTACCAACTTAAAATAAACTGTTATAAATGGAAATTGGTGTATGTAAGCCTCTTGGTAACTACAAAGCAAAAACCTAGTAGATAATCCAAAAGACACAGGGAAAGAGATCTAAGCATACCTCTAAAGAATACCTCTTAAGCCTCAAAGGAAGAGAGCAAGAGAATAAAGGAACAGAGAAACTACAAAGCAGTTAACAAAATGGCAATAAAATCAATAACTATTAATAATTACTTTAAATATAAATGAACTAAATTCTCCAATAAAAGACATAGAGTGGCTGAATGGATCAAAAATAAGACCCGTCTATATGCTGCTACAGGATAGTCACTTCAGATGTAAAGATACACAGACTGGGGGTGCCTGGGTGGCTCAGTCGGTTAAGCGTCCGACTTTGGCTCAGGTCATGATCTCACGGTCTGTGAGTTCGAGCCCCGCGTCGGGCTCTGTGCTGACAGCCCAGAGCCTGGAGCCTGTTTCGGATTCTGTGTCTCCCTCTCTCTCTGCCCCTCCCCTGTTCACACTCTGTCTCTCTCTGTCTCAAAAATAAATAAACGTTAAAAAAAAAAAAATTAAAAAAAAAAAAAAAGATACACAGACTGAAAGGGAAGGAATGGAAAAAGATACTCCATGCAAATGCAGACCTAAAGAAAGCTGGGGTAGCTATACTTATATCACACAGAACAGTCTTTAAAAAAAAAAAAAAAAAAAAGACTGTAATAAGAGACAAACAAGAACATTACATATGAGAGTGAGTTCCAAAAATAGCATATAGTATTTGTAAATTTTTATGCACCCAACATAGGTACACCTAAACATATACAGCAAATATTAACATACCTAAAGAAAGAAATGGACAGCAAAACAATGATAGTAGAGGACTTTAACACCCCCTTAAATCAATAGATAGATCATCCAGACAGGAAATCAATAAAAAAACATCATCTGTAAACAATATGTTAGGCCAGATGAACTTACCAGATAGACACAGAACATTCCATCTAAAAGCAATAGAATACACATTCTTCTCAAGCATAAATGGAAAACATTCTCCGGAAGAGAGATATATTAGGCCACAACACAAGTCTTAATATACTTAGGAGATTTGAAATAATATCAAGTATCTTTTCCAAGACCAATAGCACGACTAGAAATGTATTATAGGAAGAAAACTGGGAAATTTGTAAAAATGTGGAGATTAGACAACATGCTACTGAATAAGCCATAGGTCAAAGAATAAATCAAAAAAGTAAAAAAATACTTGAGACAAATGAAAATGGAAATACAGCATAGTAAAACATATAGGATGCAGCAAAGGCAATAAGAAGATTATAACACTAAGTGCCTACCTCAGAAAGAAGAAAATCTCAAGCAACCTAACTTCACACTTCAAGGAACTAGAAAAAGAAAAAGCCCAAAGTTAGGAAGTATATAACAAAGATCAGAGCATAAATAAATGAAATAGAGACTCAAAGAGAAATAAAAACAGGCCAATGAAACTAACAGCTGGTTCTTAAAAAGATAAAACAATTGACAAGTCTTTATCTAGACTAACCCAGTAAAAAAAAAGAGGGGATTCGGGGCTCCTGGGTGGCTCAGTCGGTTAAGCGTCTGACTTTGGCTCAGGTCATGATCTCTTGGTTCCTGGGTTAGCCCTGCATCAGGTTCTGTGCTGACAGCTCAGAGCCTGGAGCCTGCTTCGGATTCTGTGTCTCCCTCTCTTTCTGCTCCTTCCCCTGCTCATTCTCTCTCTCTCTCTCTCTCTCTCTCTCTCTCTCTCTCTCTCTCTCAAAAATAAACATTAAAAAAAGAGAGAGGATTCAAATAAATTCAGAAATGAAAGAGGAGATCTTACCAAATATCAGCATTGTATCTTACAATACAAAGCATTGTAAGAGACTATATGAGCAACTATATACCCACAAATTGGACATCCTAGAAGAAATGGGTAAGTTCCTAAAAACATACACCATACCAAGAAATAGAAATAGAAAGTCAGAACAGATTGATTACTAGTAAGGACATTAAATCAGTAATCAAAAACCCCAACAAACAAAAGTTCAGGACAAGGCCTCTTCACTGGTGAATTCTACCAAACATTCAGAAGAATTAATACCAATCCCTCTCAAACTCATACAAAATATAGAAGAGGAGGGATTACTTCCAAAATCATTTTGCAAAGTCAGAATTACCCCAAAACCAAAACCAAACAAGGATGCCACAATTAAAGTTATAGGCCAATATCCCTGATGAACATAGATGGCAAAACTCCCAACAAAATGTCAGCAAACTGAATTGCACAATTCATTAAAAAAATAAACCATGATCAAATCATGATCAAGATCATGATCAAGAGGGATGTATTTCAGGAATGCAAGGATGTTTTCACATCCTCAAATGAATGTGATACATCACATTAACCAAACAAAAGATAAAAATCATTTAATCATTTCAAGATGCAGAAAATGTATTTGACAAACTCAGCATCAATTTATGATTAAAAACTCTTATCAAAGTGAGTATAGAGGGAATATACCTCAACGTAATATTACAACAATACATGGCAAGCCCACAGCTAACATTATTTCCAGTGATGAAAAGCTGAAAGCGTTTCCTGTAATATCAGAAACAAGACAATGATGCCCATTCTTGCCACTTTTATTCATTATAGTATTGGAAGTCTTAGAGCAATTAGTCATGAAAAAGAAATAAAAGACACCCAGATCAGAAAGGATTAAGTAAAACTGTCACTCTCTGCAGAAGACATGATATTATATGTAGAAAATCCTAAAGAATCTACCACAAACCTATTAGCAATTATAAATGAATGCAGTAAAAGGCACAAAATTGATATACAAAAATCTATTATGTTTTTATACACACATACTGAACTATCAGAAAGAGAAACTTAGAAAAAAAAAAATCCCATTTACAATTGCATCAAAATGAATAAAATATTTAGGAATAAATTTAACCAAAGAGGAGAAAGACTTATACGCTGAAAACCATAAGACATTGATTTTTAAAAGTTGAAGAAAATGCAAATAAATGGAAAGATAATCTGTGCTCATGGATTTAAACGGTTAATATTGTTGAAGTATCCATAATAACCAAAGCAATCTACAGGTTCAATGTAATCCCTATCAAAATTCTAATGGCATTTTTCATAGAAATAGAATAAACATCCTAAAATTTGTATGGAACCTCACAAGTCCCCAAATAACAAAAGGAATCTTGAGAAAGAGGACCAAAGTTGAAGCATCACGCTCCCTGATTTTAAGCTATATTAGAAAGCTATAGTAACCAAAACAGTATGATATTGGCATTAAAACAGACACATAGATCAGTAGAACAGAGTAGAGAGCCCAGAAATTAACCCACACAGGTATGGTCAATTAATTTATGACAAAGGAGCTAAGAATGTAGAATGGGGAAAGGACAGTCTCTTCAATAAATGGTCCTGGGAAAACTGGACAACCATATGCAAAAGAATGAAAATGGACTACTATCTTACACCATACACAAAAATTAACTCAAAATGGATTAAATACTTAAGTGTAAGATCTGAAATCATAAACCTCCTGGAAGAAAACATAGGCAGTAAGCTCTTTGACATTGGTCTTGGCAATGATTTTTTTGGATCCAAAACCAAAAGCAAAGACAACAAAGGCAAAAAATAAACGAGTGGGACTACATCAAACTAAAAATTAAAAAACTTCTGCTTTTTTTACAAATGAATCATAAACAAAATGAAAAAATAACCTACTGAATGGAATATTTTAAAATCATTTATCGGATAAGGGGTTAATATCCAAAATACATGAAGTTCATAAAACTCAGTAAAAAAAAAAAAATCCAATTAAAAATGAGCAGAGGATCTGAATAGACATTTTTCCAAAAAAGACATACACTGGCCAACAGATAAATGAAAAGATGCTCAATGTCACCAATCATTAGGGAAATACAAATCAAAATCACAATGAATAGCAACTCACATTGTTAGAATGGGTATTACCAAAAGCCAAGAAATAAAAAGTGTTGGTCAGCATATGGAGAAAGGGACCCCTGGTGCATTGTTGGTGAGAATGTAAATTTGGTGCAGCAAATATGGAGTTTCCTCAAAACATTGAAAATAGAACTACCGTATGATAAAAGTCCTTTTATTAAAATATTTATCCAAAGAAAATGAAAACATTAGTTCAAAAAGATATGTGTGCACTTGTGTTTATTACAGCATTATTTACAATCCCAAGATATGGAAGCAACATGTGAATATTTGATTGATCCTCTTTCTATTATCCTTTTATAATATGTTCTATAATTCTTCCTTCACATTGACCAACACAAGCTAAGATTACAAACAGAATTGTATGTGAAGTGGTTCTAAAGAACAAAAGTCAAATCTTTTTGTTATTTCAAGGACTACTTATTGTGGCTTGTGAGGGAGAAATTGTGTCAATGTTCTGAATCTCCATCTTGAGCACAAAGTATGATTCACAATTATGTCTCAAATCAATACATGACTAGATGGATAACATATCTTTCAAGCAATATATGGTATCCAAGTGTGCAGAATTCTATTGGTGATGGACACAAATTACATCTTTTTAAGAGTTATGGTTGATAGAAATATGAATAAAGGGCATCCCACTTCTGCTTGCATTGCTGTACCCAGACTTTTGATTGAAAGTAATATGGGTTCTCAGGGCACCTGGATGGCTCAGTCAGTTAAATGTCCTATTCTTGGTTTCAGCTCAGGATATTATCTCATGGTTTGTTGGCTCAAGCCCTACGTGGGGCTCTGCACTGACAGCATGGAGCCTGTTTTGGATTCTCTTTCTCCCTCTCTCTCTGCCCCTCTCCTGATTGCGTGCTCTCTCTCTCTCAAAATAAATAAATAAACATTAAGAAAAGAAGAAAGTAATATACATTCTCATCTTGATTCCTATAAAATACTCAAGCTACACCACCATGATGTTGGTTTTGGTGAAAATAAACTCCACACACAGTTGCACTGAAACCTTTGAGCAGGAGTGACTGAAGGAACTAGAAGCTTCTGAACCTAGGGTAAGGGCCATCTTGGCCTGGCAATCTATTATTTCTTGTTGCCTTAAACACTTCTAGGCAGAGTCTGTGAGATGCTTTACAAATCCTAAATAGATTTCAAATACTCTTCCAAAAATTAATAAAACTGTGATTTGTAATCTTTACTCAAAGAGGCAGAAATGTGAAAAAGAAAAGGAGAGATCAGAAATGACTCATTGTTAAGGCAATATGAGCAATTTTTTGACTAAACGAAGCTACCGGAAACCACTTTGATTAGAAGTATTTTGTATTGAACACCATCCAGAATATAGTAGCTTTTTTTAAAAATTAACTCCTCCTTCATCCCAGTATAAATTTTAAATGAATTATTTCTTGATGCAGTTTAAATAACTATACAAACAAAGGAAAGGATGGGTTTCTCTGATGTGACATTAATGACAGGTGCACACTAAGAAGCTCATTCAAGAAGTTTTATAGAATGAAGAGGAGTGTCAGAGACAGCTGGGCTTGCAAACTACCGGAAGTCTTTTATTGTTTCCTGAATTGGACCAAGTCCAAAAGTGAGAATAATTACTCTAACTGCCAAGTTTTCAAGCTGTTCAGATAACCCTGCTCTTGCAGGAAAGAAATGTGAGCCAAGGTGCAAAAATAGCCACTGAATTTTATTAAAAAAAAAACAAAACAAAACAAAAAACAAAAAAATACTTCTAAGAGAGCAGAAGTGGTCTGTTTGCTTTAACTAACAGAATACAAAGCAAAGAACCATCTTGTCAAAACCACAAAAAATAAAGGAGATTGAAAATCAGATTCATTACCCACTCTTAGGCTTTGTCGTAATACAAAAGCTAAGGATTTCAAGGAGGCTTCTTTGGGACTTGTATGTTATTGATGAAAACCTTTGTGGGAGGAGAGGGACAGGAAGTAGCTTTCAATATCAAATGGAAAATTTTTATTCTGAAAACACTTTGTTTTCTAAAAATTTTTAGGATTACCTTGACTTAAAGTGAACATGTCCCCTCTGTTGAAAATAGAGAAGAAATCATAGGTTTTGCTCTAAATTTCCAAAGTTAATAACCAATTTAGATGATATATGCTAAGTGCTTTATCTACAAAATCTTAATCATCCTCCAACAGACCTATGCAGAAAAAGCTATTAGATGGGTGTCACATTTTTTTAGATAGAGGCGTTCCTTGAAAATGACAAAATGTTCAGATATTTCAGAAATTCCATAATTCAAAATCTGTTTTCCTGTAGGAATAATTTTTTTTAATCTTTTTTTAATTGGTAATGGCTTTATTATTTTTTTAATTTGTTTATTTTTAAGTAAGCTCCATGGCCAACGTGGGGCCTGAACTCGCAACCCCAACATCAAGTGTCACATGCTCTACCCTGAGCCGGCCAGGTGCTCCCATAGGAATAATTTTAAACACAACAATACATACCTAATCATAGCTTTTCATTGTGTCTAACTTTTGTTTCTTCATTCCAAGGTTCTTGGCTTCTGGCACATGTTTCTCTGTTCTACCACTAGCAACCCCGACTTAATGAATACTTGGATGCATGGTTATAATTTACCAGTAATAGCTCGATAGTCACCACAAATCACACTCAGGACTTCTGAGGTACCTAAACAACAGCCTAGTTCGGAAGATGCTGACAGAAGATGGTATTTCTGTTTTCCACTAATGTGGTCCTCTTGTGTGACAGTGTCATAGTTTATATAAGTTTGGCCATCTGCTTTGGAATTATGTCGTTCTTGAGTACGTTTTAGATATAGGGGATTCATTTTCCTTTAGATTTTGCATATCACATGTCTTTATTAATATTGTATATGCCAGTATTTCAAAATGTTGTGATCCAAATCCATGTAAAATGCAACTGTGCCCATATTGGCTGATGAAGGAACTAATGCTTACTGATTAAGCACTTTACCCGTAGACAGTCAGTTTATAGATAGCAGAGTCAGAATTAGTTGGTCTGACCTATAACCCCATGCTCTTTGCTCAATACATGCTGCTTACTTAACTGGGAAGGTCAAAATTAAAGGTGCTACCTCCAGACAGTCTTTGTGAGTGACTTCCATAAAAGGGAAATATGATTTTATATATTTTTTTAATTTTTTTTAACGTTTATTTATTTTTGAGACAGAGAGAGACAGAGCATGAATGGGGGAGGGGCAGAGAGAGAGGGAGACACAGAATCGGAAACAGGCTCCAGGCTCTGAGCCATCAGCCCAGAGCCCGACGCGGGGCTCGAACCCACGGACCGTGAGATCGTGACCTGAGCTGAAGTTGGACGCTTAACCGACTGAGCCACCCAGGCGCCCCGGGAAATATGATTTTATACGCCAAGGGAAGGAAGATAAACTTAGCTGAATTTCTCAAACTGTAACCTGTGGACTATTTGCATCAAAACACTTGGAATGTCTTTAAAAATTTCCATTTCTGGGTCTTCAGCCAAAGCTATTAAATTAGAGCCTGGCAATCTGCACTTTTTACTAACCTTCATGGTTTACTGTAATTAAAATTCTCTTATGACTTCAAGGGTCTTACATGCCCCTTAGACATTACTCTCTCCCTCACCGCAAATCCAGGGACGCCCTCCACTGAAAATCCCTATTAAACAATAGAGTTTGGGGGAGGTATTCAGTAGCTAAGAAGTCCAGTGCATGATGACCTCTGGATAGGCATTAAGCTGTGACTCTGGCCAATGACGGCATACTTGATACTTACTCATGCATTTCTTATTGTGTCTCTGACCTTTCTGTAGCCATTTTACCCAGTTCCATGGACTATTAAGTGGGTGCTTGCACCTGAAATAACATCAGTGTTCTGGTAACTTTTCACCAGGGCATCATATCTCCATCAGCTTCCTGGTCAATCGACTTCCTGGTCAGCCTAATGCCTGTATCCACAGAGCTGTGAGAAGCAAAGAAAGCCCCAAAATAGGATCACATAGTTGTGCTACGATTTCCTATGAGCAAAATGTCTCTGTGGCTCTAGCGTCTCCCACGCTACATCCCTCCACTCGTATACTCATAAGATTTGCCAAATTTCTCGAGTCCCTGTTTCATATCAGTCTGCATTTTCTTCTTTGAATGTCCCATCATGCCTCATTCTCAACATGATCTGACAGAGTTTTATGGAAAAGTTCTTAACCAGCCCTTTAACTCAGTCATTCCACTGCTGAGAATCTATCCCAAGGAAATAATGATGATTCAAAACAATGATTGTTTTTTAAACAAAGTTAACTCACTTGTGTAATCTCCATCCAGATCAAGATAGAGAAAATTCTCAGCACCTCAGAAGCTCCTGTCTGTGCTCCTTCCCAATTTTGTCTCCTCAAAAGTAACTGCTAATCTCACTTCTATCAGATTAATTTCACTTATATTTGAACGTCACTTGAACAATATACAATATATACTCTTCTGTGTCTGGATTCTTCAGTTTAGCACTGTATTTGTGAGAATTACTTATGTTTTTGCATATAGCAATTTTTCCTTTGTCCTCATTACTGTACTTCATTTGTTCATTTTTATTTCACTATTGTAGATGCACATTTGGGTTGTTTCTACTTTGGAGATATGAGTAATTCAACTGTGAACATTTTTACGCCTGTCTTTAGTGTGATCAGTCATACTGCTTAGTTTTAGTAAATTTGTACCAATATACACTTCCACCATGAGCATATGAAAATTCCAGTTCCTCCCTATCCTCACCAACACTTGCTAGTGTCAGTTTTTCTTAATTTTAGCAATTCTAGTGGGTGGCTTCATAGTTTCTTCTTTTACAATAAACCAGCTGTCTGGATGAATTAAATCTCTGAAATCATCACTTTTTTCTCCTTCTGTGCATTTGTCAGCAGATCTCAGGAGCATCCATACTGTGAGGAATAATAAAAGTAGTATCCATAGCTGGAATAAATTTTTTAAATGAATAATAAACACAGATAGAAACAATCTGATGAGATCAGTTTTCTTAAAAAGTTATCTGTCTCTCTGATTTTGCTCGTTAGGCACCAGATTCTTGTCTCAATGGTCAAGTAAAGTTTACTGGTTCGGATATTTACATGTAATAATACCTGAAGGGGTTCCTTATTGAATATTTCTAAGGAGCTGCTAAAGAGGTTTGTGGATGACGGCCATAATGAGCCCGTTATGATTCTATAATGAACACATTTGACACCTTACCATATATAGTTATATATATAAATTGCAGAGAATAGTTCTGATTTCATCCTTATCCTCTTATACTTCATTGCATTTTTGTCCCAAGACACTGCACTAATATGTGTCTCTCATTTCTTAAGTCCTCTTCACTAATTCCTCATTTTTACTTATAAACAAATTCAGTGTATACCTTCATATTCTGAGTCATTATCAGGCAATTTCTTGAGGTCTGTTTGTGCTGATAGGTAGTGTGACTGCTATACGCTTGCTCAGTTTCCTAATCTGCTTATCCTGTATTACCATCTCACACAACACCACTACACCTCCAATAATTTTGATCAAGTTAGAGCTCATTCTATCATCTCTTCATTGTTGGAACCAGTTTATTTCAGAAAGTAATTTTTGTGTTTTTGTCAAAGACATATGTTGCTTCCATTTGGACTTTTTGGTTTGTCTTTGGTTCCAATATTTTAAAAGTCATTAACTGGGAAACCCACCTAATTGGTGTTGAAGTGATTGCTCAAAGTATAGGAGTCTGGACTTGGAGACATCTAAGTCCCCTTCCAGTACTCTTGAATTAGGTAAACATGCTTCCAGAGTCATAAAAATTGGACTAGGTGAGGTTTTGGCTTGTGGTTCCATCCTAGTCCATTGGAGACAGAACTCATGAGCATAAAGCTTTGAGTAATGTATGGGTCTGTCACAGATCCAGCTCCAGGAGACAAAGGAATAGGGTACAGCTTGACATAGGGATTCAGTGGAAGGCTAAGGTCAACGTCATGGGGTGGAGGACAACTGTGGGGTTCACTCCATTACTTCCTTCAGCTCTTTGTTTAGATGTAACCATATTACTGAGGCGTCCATCTGTATATATGGAAATAATATGGAATATGTAGAAATAATAAAACATCAAGCCCAATTCACAGCCAGCCATCCTAATCTTTCTTACCATCACCTGGCATATTATTTTTGCTTAAGTCTGTTTATCTATTTTGAGAGAGATAGAGGAAAAAAAAACATGAGTGGAGGAGATGGAGAGAAAGAGAATCTCAAGCAGGCTCTGCTCTGTTGGCACAGAGCCCCACGCTGGGCTCAAACTCATGAGCTGTGAGAGCATTACCTGAGCTGAGATCAAGAGTCAGATGCTTAACCAACTGAGCCAACCAGGTGCCCCCATCACCTGGCATATTATATGTTTCCTGATGTACTATATCTGTCCCTGCTTTAAAATGTAAGCACTAAGAAATGCAAGACCTATCTGTTGAGTTTACTCTTGTATTCCAGTACCTAATGACTTATCCATATTCTTTTTAAAATTATCCAGGTCCTAAAATTTTAGGCCTCTCCCTCACCCAAAATAGTACCTGGCACATACAAAACACTCAAGAAAGAATTGGTTGAATGAATGAATGAATGAATGAATGAATGATTAAAAATCCCTACCCCTTCCCTGTCTGGAATTCTTCAGACTGGGACTATCTGCAATTCTATCAGTTGAAAATGTCTCTAACTCCCCAGAAAGAGTAAGAGAGTTTCATTCATTCTCTCCTCCAATCACATTGTCTTCTAACATCTAATTGAGAAAGTATGTGAATTTCCTATAGAAAAGGAGAAGCAAAAGAACCTGTATTTTGAAACTCAAAGTTTTGAAGGGGCCACAGGTTACAGGAAAGGAAAGGAGTAACAGGAAGGACAAGGCCAGCAGGTGAGACCAGAAATGCCAAACACAAACCACCAACCTTCCACTTGTGCTCTTGGCTATATCTTTTATTTCTCTTCTCAAATATCAGATGGAAGCGGGCTTTTCCTCCAGAAGAGAGAAAACTCTAAAACCTCAAGGGCACCATCTTATTTGCTGGGATGGCTGGGAGGTGAAGGGACAGAAGTGGAAGGAGTTCCCCCTTGTTTCTCCACACTCACATGCAATAATGAAGTGAGAAGACCTTCTCCCTGAGAAAATTTACAGGATCTTAGGAGTTCAGGTATGCATGATAAGGCCATTTGGAAACTCCAATAGCCTGAGGATCTGTGAAGTAAAAGAAAACAAGCATGGTGTCTCAATTTTTTAAAGCCTGTGTTTGTATCACCCAATCATGATAATCATAAATGTCATAGCACAGAAACATCCATTGAGTTCCTATTATTTATAGGTGCCTGAGGGCCATTTGGTAATTCACAGATACTACTGTCTAATATACCAAAGACCTTTAAGGTAATTTGTGAAAACATACTTAATGCCATTTTAAGCTTTTTCTGCCTTGAGGATTAAAAAATGAAATTCCTCTGTGGAAAGAAAGGAAATACTCCTAGGATAGGAGTGATTGAATGTCAAGTCAATCCAGGTGCAAAATGTACCAACTATCAGCTTCTATGAGGTCAGTGGCACATGTGTTATAGAAACATAAGAGATGAAAATATTTCCATAAACCTGTGGTCCCAACCAAGAAGCTGAATGGGCTTGAAAGTTTTTCCAGTATTAAAACAAGGGATCTGAGCTTTAATGCTCTCCGTATTGATTTTGGTAGCATTGTTGTTTTCAACTGTTAATCTGTTAGTAGTCAGATACGATTTCTTACTAAGAGACAAATGTGTACATAGATGTCTTTTCTTGAATGTTACCAAAATATTGTCATTAAAATCTAACAGATTGGCCTTAAAAGATGTTTTTGTGTGTGAGGAAGAAAGAAAAGCACAAAATAAACAGAATAGGTAAGGGCAGTTTAAGCCTGTTCCTCGCCCTTAAAAGTTCACAGAACCCAGTTACTACGAGTGTATGTGCTTAGACAGAAATTAGAGATTATAAATGAGAATGATGTAGTCAGGAAAAGATTCATTGATGATAGTAGTGGTATCAATAGGAATGTTTTACTGTCAACTCAGTGATGTTTAACATCCATCTGCAGATGTGATCCTTGCGACAACTTGTGATATAGGCAGAATATTAGAGAGTGTCACCTCCATTTTATAAGGGAAGGGAGAAGATTTATGACACATCCCCTAAAGCACTCAATAGGTGAAGAAGACAAGATTAAGAATCTGGTGTCAGATTTTCTTTGCCCTAATGCCAGGCTGCCTTTCTGACAATACCTTAAACTTGTAGACGATGCCATAGTTTTTAGACATATTTTCACGTGTATTAAATCTCAATAGCTCTTATATTTTCTTAGTGATTAACATTTTATTAAGTCCTTACTACGTAAATAGTCTTATTGAGGGATGTGCAGGTCTTATTTAATCGGATCAAGATAGGTGAAATTTTATGTATAAAACTTTTCATAGGCATATTAAATAAAAGCAGCCACTTTGGTCATTTTCACTTTTTGCTGCTAGTAGATACAAACTTGTCCTGTTTGAATTCTCTACTGAAAAATTTGGATTAATACGAAAAATGGAAATAGGAAGCAAGCCAAGATCTGTAGAAAAATTAAGGAACAAAGTGAATTTTTCCTCTTTAATTAGACTTAGTATACACAAATGGATAAAAATGTGCTTCTCTATACTATGATTTTTGTTTTTAAAATCATTTTGCAATTAAATTGGGCCCGTGAGATCCTGTTGCCTAGTCGTGCAGGACTGTGGAGGCTTTGGTTTGGGTGTTGAGATGCAGGAGAGGGGAAATTCTCGGGCTTCTTTGGGCAAAAGTAAGTTCGTGAGGTGGGGGTGTGAGGAGTTCAGAACAGACCATTTGGATGTTCACAAATGTCAGGGTAGCCATTCCAGTATGTTGATAATTTTAGGATGGGAGGTTCTGAACTGACCACAATTTCAGGGACCGTTAAGTGCTGCTGAAGGTTTCTTGCTGGGGTTTCTTTCGGGGGAGCACGTGAACTCTGCAACGCAGTCACTGCCAACATGACATATCTCAAGAGTGACCACTGTGGGCTCCAACTTTGCAGTTGAAGAGTTTAAAGTTGAGTTGCACCTGGAAGTTAAATCCCCAATGATTCCTAGGATTACCAGTACAAAGGATTTTTACAGCCGCCACTTTTTTAGCCAGCAGAGTTAATGTTCTGAGATCACTGGCCAGTTGCTAAAAATTAGGCACTCTAGCAAGTCAATAGTTATCATTGAAGAGCTTCAGTCCATATGTGTCTATCTGTCCAACCCCTCTAATTTCTTTTTTTTTTTTTTTAATGTTTATTTATTTTTGAGAGAGAGAGAGAGACAGAACATGAGCAGGGGAGGGGGCAGAGAGAGAGGGAGACACAAAATCCAAAGCAGGCTCCAGGCTCTGAACTGTCAGCACAGAGCCCGATGCAGAGCTTGGACTCTTGAACCTTGAGACCGTGTAACCCAAGCCGAAGTCAGATGCTTAACCGACTGAGCCACCCACGTGCCCCAACCCCTCTAATTTCTTGATGCTGGTGGTTAATTGATCTCATTTGAAAACTACCATATTTCTGATGCAAAAAAGACTGGGGTGATGGGGGAGGCTGACTCTCAGAGCCCTTATCACATAAAGTTCACCAGACAAAGAGCTCACCAGATGTTTCAGGCCCTGTAATTCTCTGGAAAATTCCTCAGAAATTTCCCTTGAGGTCTGTATAACCCTATCTTTAAATATATATATATTAACAAAAGCAGATTTAGAAAGGAATATCTTTTCTCTCCTACCATCTCTTTCCAGTGGTGGTATTTGAGTGATCTCTTTAAAAACTAAACTCTTTTTGATAGGAGTGAGACTTGGCTCAGGGCCTATCACCTAGTAGGTATTTGTACTTAATAAATATTTGTGAAATGAATATTATTTAAATTTACTTTCTTTGGTATTGTGATTAGGATTCTTCAATTACTGTGAACAACTATGAAAATTCTAGAAAAAAACAACTGTCAGTGTGCTGCTTAAAAAGGTTACAAAAATTCATCTGATGGGTTTTAGAGCCATAAGCCCAAAGGAATAAATTGGGCATATAAAGAGCCACAACTTCTGATATATGTTTCCTCTCTTTTTGAACTCACAAAAGTTTAGGGCTGGAATCCTGAAGGACGTTCCCAGTCCCTAAATTTAAGGATGTGGAAAACAGAGTCATAATAACTTTCTCTCTCTCTTCTCTCTCTCTTTGTTTCTTTTCTCCCTCCCTTCCTTTTATTTTGTTTTAGTCTGGGGGTTGGGTGGGAGTGGGGGAGACTGTTTTTACAATGTTGACCTTAAAGAGCCAGCTATTTTACCAGCAAAATGAGTTTATTTAGGAATAGCAGAGAATTGCAGTTCAGGACAAGCCAACTCTGGCAAGTCCAGAGAGCAGAGGGGAGGGGCTTACTCTTAAAGGGGAAAGGAGAAAGCTGGGAGGGGCTGTTATGGCTTCTCATTGACTGAGTGTGGTGGTTTCTCACTGCTGGGCTGTTGCTAGACCAGGAAAGATTCTTCCTCACTCCTGCTGGAGTATGTAAATTAAGCTTCTTCCTGTTGGGGATTTCAAGGAATGCTTCTTCCCATAGGGTGTTGTGTATGAGAGCTCTCCCTTCAGGGCTTCTGGACTCTTGTTTTTAAAAAGATTTCCATTATTTTCACAACAGAAAATATCACAATATCATGATTCAAGTACTCTTCCAATGAAATTTTCATTAATCATCCCTCAGAAAAAAAGAAGTTTGGTTTCCTCATGTGGCTATGAAACCTAGTTAAGACTGTGCAGCGGAGTGAGTGGGCCAATGCTATTAGTCTTAGCACTGAAATCATCACTGTCCTAGTAATTTGATTAAGAGTTTTCTCAAAGCAACATTTTTTGTAGAAACAAGATGACTAATCACTTTATGTGATCTTGGTGAGTTTTTTGGCTTCAACACTAATCTTTACTACTGCCCACCTTTATCTTTAGGTTCTTTTGAGTTCATACAACTCCCCTATTTTAATTTTCTGCTGTGCTTAATTGGGGTCACTAATGGTAGCACTTTATCTCTTTGTTCCCATTGTGAAAGTCCAGAAATCAGCACATTGTTCTTTCCAAACATAGTTGAAAATTGTGGGCCAGTCTCCACTTGCTCCGGAGTACCTTAGATAAGATCCCATCAGTAGCTGAATAAAGAAGATAAGGCAAAAGCAGAAAGTGTACCAATCAAAAGACATTAATTCTGTAGAATTTAGCAGAGCTCTAAGGCTTAAAATTCAGGGTCAAGTGTTCTCATCTAGCACAACATTGATGCATAGACAGGTAACTTGCTTCATCCAAAGGTTCATGAGGTAGGAATTATGGGTAGGGGAGAGGCACAGGCAGGAAGGCATCTTGGAGGGTGAAGACTCCAGACTCCAGACTGAGTCCCTAACTCAGAGTCCTTCATGCTTCCATGTTCAAGATTCTGAATCAGTTCTTAGGGGATGGGTCCTAGACATCAGAATTGTTTTAGACCTTCTTGGTGATTGTAATGTCCAATCAGGCTAAAAACCAGTAAGCTAAGAAAGCCTGGTAGGGAGTTTGGGATCAGCACTGGGTAAAAGGCAAAAGCACTGGAGATACAGTCAGAGGATTCTGGTACTTAGTAACCGGGTGACCTTGGGCCGGTCCCCTGCCCTCCCCATGCACATGTCTTTGTCTCTATAACCAGGATAATGGTGCTTCATGAAGTTGTAAAAATAAAATTTTAAAATGGAGGAGCTCAATAAAGTTCTTCAAATGTGTAATATTGTGCCAGCGTCTAGCACAATGCTTGCACAAAGTCAAGTACTTGTCAGTAAGAATTGAAGCTGGCACTGTGGTCTGAGAATCAGGGTGATGCTAGGCAGTGACTGCCTTCCACTCGGGCCCTGATGGGGCTAAGTTGTTCTAAGGAGATGAAATAAATTCCTATATCTCAGATTACAGCATAATAACAGTAGCTCAAATAAAAGTAAAAAAAAAAAAATCCTGTCTTTTATGGCACACTGTGCAATCTTGAAATTTCAAATTAAAAGTAAAATGTTATGAGTTCTATAGCCAGGTATTGCATTTCTTTGGGGAAATTCTAATTGAGATCTATCATGTTACCAATTGCCCTTATTATTACTATTTCTTTTAATCTCCCTACCCATCCTTACTCCCACTCTGCCAGGCTATTTTAAGGTTTTTTTTTTTTAATTTTTTTTTAACGTTTATTTATTTTTGAGACAGAGAGAGACAGAGCATGAACGGGGGAGGGTCACAGAGAGAGGGAGACACAGGATTTGAAGCAGGCTCCAGGCTCTGAGCTGTCAGCACAGAGCCCGACGCGGGGCTCGAACCTACGGACCGTGAGATCATGACCCGAGCCGAAGTCGGACGCTTAACCGACCGAGCCACCCAGGTGCCCCTAAGATTATTTTTTTAAACTTGAGCCAGCATTTCTTTGCCTTGTCAGATACCTGGAGCAAGTGTGTTGTATTATATCCACATTGCATATTTCAGATGCATGGACTGTACCCCACACTACTTTCTAAGCAATATTCAGACCTCATAAGGCTTTTTCCTTTTTTAAGGCTTAGATTTACAAGTTAAGAGAATAAACTGATACATCAGGAAGTGACTTGAAGTCAACCCATCCTACCAAACACTGAATAAGAACGTGTGTTTGAGACTGAAGTTTTCTGACTTATCAGGGGGATCTGTGGTGAGTGGAGAGAGCATCACAGAGTATATGCCCACCATCTGTCTGTCAGGGAACCATATTACCCGCTAAGATACCTTCCCTGTACTGCAAGACTTTCTGCACCTACAGCTTCTTCCACGAAACCTTCAGCTCCAGTAGATTCCATGCTGCAACATGTAACTTTAATTAGGATTCATGAATATCATTATCTGTGTTACTATTTAGCAGTTAGGTACCATTACAAGAAATGCAGTAGAAACTATTCCATGTTCAGGGCTTAAATGATAGTTTTCCAAAGAGGCCTTATCTATCCTCCCCTTCCTATTCTAAAGTAGGCTCTGCTTTTCTACTCGGTACTTTTCTGTCTTAACATGTACCTAAGTTTGAAATGATTTATTTCTGGTCTTTTTCATGATGATTGTTGGCTATGTGATTCCCCTTTAGACTAAAAATTCCATCTAACGTGTCTGATCTCAAGGTGCCTGGGTGGTTCAGTTGATTAAGTGTCTGACTCTTGATCTCAGCTTAGGTCGTGATCTCATGGTTAATAGGTTCAAGCCCTGCATCGGGCTCCATGTTGGCAGAGTGGAGCCTGCTTGGAATTCTCTCTCTCTCTCTCTCTCTCTCTCTCTCTCTCTCTCTCTCCCCTTCCCCTGCTTGCATTCTCTTTCTCTCAATAAATAAATAAAAACTTAAGAAAATTAACATATCTGATATCTGAAAAGTAAAATGGTCATTATCTAAGTAACATTTAGACTTTTAATGTATCCTTTCTTATTAAGAAAAAAATCCCAAGGATTATTTAGCATCAGATTATAAATGTTAGAAATAGACATTAAAAATCAGGTTTCTAATAACCTCTTTAAAAGAACATTACATGGCTATTGTAAAACAATTCTAATAGGAGTCATTGCTAACAGCTGAAGGGTTTTTTCCATAAATATTTTTATAGCCATCAGTACATGTACAGGTAACCTTACAACCTTTTTTAGATGTACACCAGTTGGATCATACCACATGGAATGTTCTGTTCCTTATATTTTTCACTTAATCATCCTGTATATTGGAGCTTTTCCATGTCAGCACCTAAGGCAGATGTACCTGGCATACTTTATAGTTACATTGTGTCTTATTGTAATTTATTTTACCTTTCTCGCATTAGTAGACTTTTAGATTTTGCAAGTTTACCTAAATGGTAACTTCTGTTTCCAACAATGGAAGTATTACATAAGATGTATGTGTTTTCAGTTTTTATGTATATAATACGCAATTTTAGCCTCATGTGTCTTAGTCTACAAGTTGTTTGCAAGACTTTGTAATGGAGATGTCTGATTAAAAATTCCAATCAAGATAAATGAGTCAAACCTAGAAATGATCACTCAGTAAAAGATAAAACTGTGTAC
Source organism: Panthera uncia (assembly GCF_023721935.1). Classification (NCBI taxonomy): domain Eukaryota; kingdom Metazoa; phylum Chordata; class Mammalia; order Carnivora; family Felidae; genus Panthera; species Panthera uncia. The sequence goes on along the minus strand of NC_064811.1, from coordinate 90,201,046 downwards.
TCTGACTTGTTAGTGGGGGAGTAGGGGAAGTAAATTATCAAAAGTTACGATGTATATTCCCATTTAACTGCTGGTTTATTGGGGAAAAAAATGCACATCTTGATGCTTGATGATCTGTTATGTTAGTATTGAAAAGTGCATTTTTAACCCAGGCTAAATACTAAGCTAAACTAAAATAGGCATTCTCTATTTAAGGATGCCTGCCTTCTCCTTCAGAGAGGTTTTAGAAGCTGGATTGCACTTGGTCAATAGAAACATGATACTGACATTCAGATGCCATTATTCCATACCGTAAGCACCATAATCATGTATCACCTCCTGAGTCTAAAGACATTAGAGTAGATTTTTTGGTTGTTGTTAATTTACTTTAACCCATTCTGGGATCATTGAATATTCTTCCTACTCTGAAAATTGTCAGAGTCTATGACAAATGGTAGTTCCAACTTTTGTTATCAGGAAAATCAGTGACCTCTACTATGTTTATAGAGTTACTACTGTTAGATCAGCTGTTGCCATGTTTTGACAACTGACAAAATCTCACACCTTTTTTCCCGCTTTTTCTTATTATAGGATACAAGTATACTAAAACATTTCATTGCCCAATCCTAAAAGTAATTACCCCTTTGGTTATTGAGTTAATAGGGTGAGGGACTTGGGTGGCTGGCACTTCAGAATAAAAACCTTTCAGAAACCTTGTTTTGATTCCAAAATACCTTTCATTTAAATCGAAGGCCAATGAGGGAACAATGTAAAAGTGAGTTTATCTACCGTTGACATTCACAGTGAAATAACTGAAAAGATGAGTGATGATTTATACCTAAGAGTCTTTCTACCAAGGGCAGAATTCTGAAATTCTGTGGTTATTGCTGAGATTATTCCACTTTGACTTCCAGATGGCAGGAAAATTGGAAAGCTGGAATACAGAGTTATTCACCCTTTTCTCAAGGTTGACAAATGATTAGGCCTCATGGTAAGAGCCTGGGTTTGAAAGAAAATTTGCCATGTCTCTCACACTTCTTTAGAAAGGACTCTAATTCTTATGCTTGTAAAAGAAAACAACTAATACAACCTGAAAATGAGAACTTGTTTTCCAAACTTGTACTCTAAATGTTTCAACATCTGTTTAATGTAGCATGTTATATATCCAAAGAATCCCGACCAAATACATATGTGTACTCTCCCAGTTTTTTCCACCAGGCTCAATGCTAGTGTGCCATCCATGGGCTGACTGATCAGGGATTAATGTTACGTCTCAACTTCACACTAAAAAGTTTATGTAAGGCCTTGCACGCCAGTACAACTGTGATTGTTTATTCATTATAGCAATTGTAGCTAAGCGCCTATTTAAACAAATTTTTTTATTGTCAATCTAATATATGCTTGCTTTAAAATAGTCAGAAATGTATGTAGAGACGGTTCCCTTTTCTACCCCCAGAGTATCATAATTAATAGTCCAATAAGCATTCTTGGTACCTCCTCGTGCCATGGCAAATGGCTAACAGTGAAGAAACAGACTTCTTCTGGACAAAGAATCTAGAACATTTGTTTGAGAAGCATCTTAAGCTAATCAGGGCTGTGGTTTCCCCCAGATCCCCATTGTGCCTAATGTAGCGGAAAGAGAGTGGAAACATCCACCGCTCCTTTCACGAAGCTCTTTCCTAGTCCCTTCACTATTATAATCAAAATTGGACCTTGACACAAAGAATTATGTATTTCTTTTAAAAAATGCCAGTGTGACCTTACAGCTGGGAAAGGACGTGCTAGAGCACTAATCTGCCCTCATTAAACACAATGGCCCAGACTCTCAGCCGGTTTGAGGCCCTAGATTTAGAATAATCTTTTGTCATTTGATTGAAAGATAAATTTTACCTGAAGCAGATGCTTCTCTATACCAACAGAGAAGTCTCTGTTGGTATAGAGTCTCTCCTTCAAGATGTTCTATGGAAAATGCTGATTTCACATCCTATTTTGAATTTGCTGCTTGTCGCTTGTTTTGTGAAAAGTTGGCTCATGAAACACTTAACAATAAACACCTCTAAAACACTTAATATGAACAATCATCAGTGCAAATCAAATTCTCTGTATATGTATTTTCTTGACTTTCATTCAGGGCTAATTAGCTTTAACCTCTTTTGCCTGACACAGTGAGGTTAGACAGGTAAAAGTGCTTTCCCAAAATGAAGAACAGACCAAGTAAAGTGGCATTAATAACAATGATAAATAGTAATAAAGTAGTAATAATATAACAAAAACTGTTTTCAGTTATACCAGAGGCTGTATGCTAACTAAATACCTTACTTATATCGTCCTACAAAATTCATAGAACTAATGTGCACGTTAGATAATAACATTTCAGAAAATAAAAACTTAGAGACGTTAAGTCACCCAGCCATGAAACTAGCAAGTGAGAGCGCTGTGCCTGGAATTTGTGGCTCTCATCTGTTGGAATGGGTTAGAGTGGTTGAGAGTGTTGATGCCATGTCCAGGCATGGCCAGAAAGAGTGTCAAGATTGATCAGGAATGTCTGCCATTGGTAGAAGCGAGGACCGGGGATAGCGGAGCATGGGTGGCATATTTGTCTTTTACATCACAGTGTCTCTCAAGATGATGTAACTTAGGGAGGGAAGAATGTCTCCGGATCCAAAGTATATTTTGATGTATAACAGGGCCTTGTGCCCACTTGTACTAAAGAGCCACATGGTTCCAAAGTATACTGTGGCCGAGATGTGCCAGGGGCAGAGCTACTGGCTTCCCACAGATAACAATCATCCCATTGGCTAAGCGGCTCCCTGACGGCTCCCCAGCAGGAGCATTGTCACATCACAACAAAGTGCCTTTGCCCGCAGACACATGGGCCTGATGGCTGGCACTGCCGGTTTCCCTGAAAAATGCACTGTCCTCTGTTCTGAGTCAGCCTTATTGTTCAGAGCTTAGGGAGTGAGGCTTAGGCCCAGATATGGGACAGTAATATGTGTGATACACTCGTTGCCAGCAATATTGTGGCAACATCCTGATACCTAAACTTTTAATTCTGCAGTGCTCTGAGGTGGCCTCCGTCTTCCCTGACCCCCAAAGCTTGAACACCTATTTATCCCCAAGTCAAATACCACCTCCTCTGAAGTCTTCCAGGACCACCACCACCACCACCACCACTCACCAGAGTTACTGATTTGCGTCACCTCGGCATCTAGGACATTGCCAATAAATATTTAACAGTTGAAGGAACAGATTAAACTGTGCCGATACTTAAGAAATTGGACATGAACTACCATGATTTTTGAGACTCAAGAAGGTGAGAGGACAGTAACTTTTCCAGAAGTTTGTCCTCGGATCTGCTCTGATCACGGGTGAAGGAGGGGCTCTGTTTGCTGTGTTCAGGGGGCCGGAGGTAGCAGGAGGGATGGGCTCTGGACAATATGCTGATGGTTCGGAAAAGTCCTAGACCAGGGACTAATGAGCAGAGACTGATACGTGTTGAAAGCATGTCACTTGTGTGTTTCTCTGCTTTGGGCTTGTACAACAGTCATTGATGTATCTCTCACTGGTTTATAGAAAGCAGATAACTGACGTAGTAAGTTGTAGCTTGACTTAGATGTATTACATAGCCACAGAAATGTTAACTAGTGTTCCAAGGTCTACCGAAAATCAGATCCGGTGTGTTGTGTCTGCTGGGATGCAAGTAATAGAAAGCAAAACCCCAAAGGGCTTATACAATAAGAAAGAAAGCTTTATCAAAAACAAGAAGCCTTGCAGTAGGGGCATTGGTTAATCCCGCAGCTCCCTCACATTTTGAAGGGATACTTTGGCATCCTCTCAGAGGCACTTTTGTCTCCACAGTAGCTCCCTCCTGTTTGGAAAGTAGCTGCTGTGATTCCAGGCAATTCACAGTAAAGAGCAAGTAACCTATCCCCAAAGGCCCGCTGCCAGCCCTGTCTTCACATCACAGTTGGCTAGAAGTGGGAAGTAGGTCAATGCCCACCCTAACAAATCACTGGGAAGGGAAATGGGATTGCTAAAACTTGCTTAAGTAATTAGGATTTACTCCTAAACTGAAGATAGTGTCACTTTCTTGGGAGAATTATGAGTTGGGAGAGACAACAAAATCAGGATTCTTTTAATATGGAGAAAGAGGAAGGGGTTTGGCAACTTCTCGTAATTTAGCCGTCATCTGGTGAGGTAAAGACAACACATAAAAAATCAGTTCGGGTAAGACAGAAACAGTTCCATTACCTGAGTTTACCAATGAAATCCAATCCTCCACACCCAAATTAGGACAGTTTGTTGACTGTAAAGACATAGGTCATTCCACTAGGAGGGGACATTTCTTTGAGATAAGAAAGTGAGAAGGAACAGCCTTGAAAGAACAGGGAGAGAAGCTCCCTAAGAGGACATTTCTTAGGCAAAGTTCCTAAGGCAGGAAACTGAAAGGATAAGAAAGCACTGGAATAATTGGCTCACAGTCACCCAGAAGACAATGGCAGGTGGGAAGGGTAGAGATGGGGGACAAAGGGACATTCACAACCTTGTAGATTGTGTTAAGAAGCTTGGGGGTTTTATTCTGTATGCAATGGGAAGCTACTAAAGGATTAGATAAATCCTAAGCAGAATCATTTTATATGTTGGAAAGCGTAACTCCATTTAATGTAGGCAGTATATCCTTAGAGAAGCTACTTATGAAGTCCCAATAAACTGTTGCCAGGGGAGCCTGTGTGGCTCAGTCAGTTGAGCGTCTGACTTCAGCTCAGGTCATGATCTCACAGTTTGTGAGTTCGAGCCCCGCGTCAGGCATGTGCTGACAGCTCGGAGCCTGCAGCCTGCTTCGGATTCTGGGTCTCCCTCTCTCTCTGCCCCTCCCCCACTCACACTCTATCTCTCGCTCTCTCAAAAATAAATAAACGTTTAAAAAAAAAAAGGTGCAAGGAATTCAACTTCTTCACATTGGTTTTATGCAAAGCTGACCTTTAGTTGGTAGATGCCTGTTTATAGACCCTGTAGCCCAGAGCAATGACTTATTTGGAAGCAAACTCTTAAGACATGCTGAATAAACAATAGTGCCTCTGAAGAGAAATGAAAGCTCCTATTTCCCAATCTGGTGAGGCTGCTACTCACTTCAACAGTTGTTCACTGGTTAATCTCCTAACTGACTTAGACCTTTGAAGGGGATGCTGCCAGGAAAATGATGGCCAAGCACATCTCCCCACATGGTCTGCCAGCTTTGCTTTGTCATGCGTGTGGTCTGCATGGTCTGGCACATATGCCTGGGGGATCAGTCTGTAACGGAGGCTGCCTGTTCCAGCTGCAAAGGTGTTTCACACCTCGGGTTGCTTCACTGAGTTCAACACATTCCAGAGCTCTCCTGTTTCCTTAAAGACTCCTTAATAAAAATGTCATAAGTCGGTTTGTTTTTCAACAGTCTTTGAGTACCTATGCCTGTGTGGAGACAAACACATGACGGAGTTTGAACACATTAGTATGTGGTTATGGAGAGCTCAGAGGAGTGAACCTGAATGGCTTCCTGGAGGAGGTGACAGTAGAGCTGAGCCTTCTTCTGGCTTCTGTGAGACAGATTAGAGTGGAAAAGGGTAACCAATGATATTAGTGGTTTAAAGGCTGCTGCTGGGGTCCAAAAAGATGCCATGGAGGTCTACATTGATGAGGCCAGTCCAAAAGTAAAGGAAGAGTTGGCGGAGAGAAATAAACAGATACTCGAGCAATACAGCCGGGGACTTCGAAAATGATTGGACATAGTGATGTGGGAAACAAAGGCAGAAGGAAATGGCGGATAAAATTAAATCTCCTTATAACCTGCAGCCCATTGACAAATACTTGAGGCAGGCGCAGTAAAAGGTTCTCCAGGAACTCCCTACTGTCATAATGCTAATGCTTTGCTAGAGGGAAAAACAACCTTAGCTTGACAATAGCTAGGCCTCCAGGATCCTGTGAGTCTTCTTTAGCATATGAAAATCTCATTGGAAACTTCCACTGGACTTTACCTCCCGCAACTTCATGGTATGTAACCAGTCTCTCCTCGTGGTCCCGGGGCAGCTCTTTCTGCCCACAAGTCCTTTCCCCATGCTTCAACAAAATCACCTTTTTGCACCAAAGATGTCTTGAAGAATTCTTTCTTGGTCGTCGGCTCCAGACCCCTCGCCATCTCCCCAAAACCTCATCAATAGGACAGACTTGAGATGATTCCAAGAGTTTTCAGCCAAGCCCATATCCTCCCCAAAGGATAGTTCTCCTCAAGCTGAAACACAGAGGTCACTAGACTTCCTCGTGAGAGCCTGCCCTGGATCCATTCCCCTTGTCCATGGCCTTTTGGGGGTCTGCTGATGAAGAATAAGTGGCATTGTGTATGGTTTTCAGAATAAAGCACTGCGAAGAAGTTTTGTTGCTCTTGCTTACAAAACATTTTAAGATGCTTCTGGGTAAATGCAAATGATTATGAGTCATCTATACCTCTTTCCCACGAGCGGCAGACAGTCTTCAAAGTGTGAGTAATGTCAGAAATGAAATTATTTTCCTGAATGTTGTTTCTTTTCTCTTTTCGTTATGAAGTATATTCGGTGCTCTTCGAACTGGTGCTTATATGGTGTACATTTTGATGACCAAAGGCCTGAAGCAGTCAGTTTGTGACCAGAGTTTTTACAATGGACCTGTCAGCAAATTCTGGGCTTATGCATTTGTGCTAAGCAAAGCACCCGAACTAGGTGAGTGTCTTCTCTCCTTCCGTTTCCACCCCCACCCCCCTTGGTAGCTACACACCCACAGTATTTATTTTAAAACAAAGAAACGATTTGAAGGCCCTGTTTTATTGGTTGCAGGAAAGTTATAATTAATGAATTTGAGAGTTCTTAACTAACTTCCACTATCTTCTTCTCTCCCCTCCTTCCTTCCTTTTCAATAATTGTTCATGGTATATACAAAGAGCAAAATAGTTTATGTAAACATGCAGACTTCCAAACACTACTGAAAATACACTGCCAGAGCATATAAAATCTACGTGGCCCCTTCTGTCCAGCACATTAGCAGCTGTGCTAAGATGCAAATATGGAGGAAAATTCACAATGCAGCAAATTCCCAGTCCCACATGGAAGCATACTTTCATCCTGCTGTTAGATTCAGACCTAGAAACTAGCCTTTCATTTGGGTATCCTCATGTTCTAAGTAACAAATGCTAAGCATTGGTTTCTGACGTTTGATTTTAATCATCTAAGGAACGGGCCTTGGAGAAGAGGAATATGGCCACCTTCTAGAAATTAATCCAAAATAACTCCCAGTGTATGTAGGGTGTTTTTTTTCTTCTTCTTCTTCAACTCTTTAATGGTCTTGAATACAAGTGTGGCATAGGTTAGCAGAAACTGTGGAAAATTTGTGACTAAGGATTTGACGTGGATGTAGTTCACCAATATCTTTACTGTCGGAGAAAGTGATCTGCTGGTGATCATAAACTCTGGGTTCATCCATGAGCAGTACTGGTCATCATCTCAAAACTGGTTTATATCCTCAGGGAACACCTACTCTCTGGGTTTTTTAATTTTTTATATGGAGTTAAGAATTGTATTATTTAGTTCAAAATATTTTTTTATAGATTGTATTCCCTCTCCTGTTTCTCCTAAAAAGGGGGTTAGAGGTTGTACTTTCACTGTAAGCCATGTTACAATACAAACTACCCAGAGTCTTTCTTTAAGGTGTCCCTACTTCATATCCTGTGTCTGTTCACAAGGGATGTGAGATCTCTCTGATGTGTATGTTGACAATCTACCACTTTCTACCAGCTGCTTTATATATCCTGCCTACAGAGAACTGGCAATGGATTTGAACTATTGGTTTGACTATTAGTTTCCCAAATCAAAGACAAGGAAAACTTCAGAAAACCTTTCCTAAGAAAAGCAGGGGTATGGAGAGGGGTCCTCTCCAAAATAAGTAGATCACCGTTGTGTGTGCAGAGTCTATGAAAGCAGACTTAGGGTGAAATGCATTAGTATGGATGTATTCATTCATTCACTTAATATATTTATGTTAAGCACCTACAATGGATGTTTAATAGAGGCTGGAATAGAATGTCTAATCCATCTAAAAAGAAATTTAGAATAGGAGTTTTATGAACCAGGCCACAGGACGCTATTTTTTTCATGTTTGAATTGAGACCACAAGCTGTCAAATCTTAGACTAGAAAAATGTTTTCCAAACTTGGAGCCATACACAGTGCCTAAAACAGATGTGTTTTTAGGAATTTCAAAATTCTATGGGAACATGTTAATTTTGTGTTTGCATTTATAGATGAAATAAAAGATTGTCTTGCCAGATATATTTCTTTCATAGTGATGCTTTAGATTCATAGAATTTCTGAGGCAGATTACTTTTTCTCAAACAGGGGTTGGTCTAAGAATATGAGCGTGCATTCTCATGTATTCCCCTGGGGTTTTGTGACATTTTCTTTAAAATCCATACATTATTAATGTTTGAGAACTATTCACTTTGAGAAATATCATATCCCTTTGACTTAATTTATACTGTATAATAAGGATCCTGAACCACCCCATCTTTTTTGATACAAAACTGACCATAAATATATGAGTACAGTGAATACTTGAAACATGTAACCCCCCCCCCCCAACATGTTCACCACTGAACACTCTTCACAATTTCTACCTTACTATGCTCAACGTATTTTTTTTCAAATCAGCAATGGTGCTTCTATGCTTCTGGCCCTTAAGCCTTAAATTGCAAAGAAACAAACTCAGTCTTTGCTTCTAGAAATCCTTTTCCTTGCAAACGCTGCTTGTCTGTGTTCTGAATTTTATGCCATCGTATTTGAGGGACTTGAAACTCAAAATAGTCCCTTCTACCTTTAGAATAATTTATCGAAGAGCCACCTCAACCTATCTATAGTGGTCATTTTTCTTCAAAGACATGAGTAGACCTCTACTGTCTGTCCTCCTATCTTCTGTTCCAGATTGACATCAAAGTTTTAGGATGGCGGACAGAGTTAAAATTTCCAGACTAGAACTATTGGTGAAGCATTTTAGAGGTGTTTGTGCTGTTATCCTGTGTCTTGTTAGAGTGTTAGTCCAGGTGATGCTAATTAATCAGCTGTCTTATTTAATCTAGACCCAAATTCACCACTCCCCACTGCCCCAAGGTAGACCTTATAATTGAACACAATTCTACTCCCTCTTGAGCCCAGAAGGAGCTGTACTGTAGTCCCTTGTGCCAGTGTTTTGATAATCTCTTTCCCTAAGAAGCCTCATGCATCTTAGTGGGTTGTAGGTTGGATATCAAACACTCCATTTCTTAATAGTTAAAATATAGAATTGAAGTGTTGACAATGGGCTAAAGAGTGGGGGGCGGGGGGGGGGGGCGGGAATCCTAAACTTAATCTGGTTCTTTAATGACATTCTTCATGTAGTTTCAGGTTCATTATATACATATTTTCATGGTCAGACTGCTTTGTTTTTCTATTTTAAAATATGTTTTATTTCCTTTTGAATAGTCTGGAGCTCATTGACAATGGCCTTCCCAAACTAAACTGTTGAATCAAAATAGATCCAAAAATCAGTACCAGTTGAGTGCCTCAAGAGATCGCCAGCCCCTAGCCCTAATTCAGTGAACATGTTTCTTGAATGCCTTCTTGTTCATTTTGGAAGTTAAGACCCTTTTCAATTTTTTCATTCTTAGGAAACATTGTTTCTACCACTTAGTTAAGAAAGATTCATCCACAGGGCACCTGGATAGCTCAGTCAGTTAAGCGTCCAACACTTGATTTTGGCTCAGAGCATGGTCTGATCTCACGTGGGTTTGATACCGCCTCGGGCTCTGCGCTGACAGTGTGGAGGCTGCTTGGGATCCTCTCTCTCCCTATCTCTCTGCTTCTCCTCCACTCACTCTCTCAAAAACAAAAAAAATAATAAACTTTAAAAAAAAAAAAAAGGAAAGAAATAAAGATTTATCCACTTGGATTATTTAGAACTTTTCTTATTTTTAGGTCCTAAGCTCTGCTGTTCAATACCCTAAGATTCTGGACTCCCTTATGTGCAGCAGAAAGAAAAGGTTCCTGTGAGAAGGAACAGTTCTTCTGTGTCCAACACTGAAACTCTGTTTTCCCACTCAAACCTACATGCCTGCAGTTTTCACTATACTTTTCTTTGGGGGCTGATGGGGGAGGGGGGAGTGGGGTAGGGATGGCAAAATACACATAATGTAAAACTTAACCATTCTCAGTATACAGCGCTGTGGCATTAAGAACACTTGAATTACTCACATCGCCATCATTCGCCCCTAGCAGTTTTTCATCTTCCCCGTTCGCCACCACCCATCAAATCCTATCACCATTCCTCCTTCACTCAACTCTTAATAGCAAGAAGGCCTTTCTGTTTCAGCAGAAAACAGGGAGCTCATTTCAGTGAATTATAGAGTTACGATCTATTACAACAAATGAGAAGAGAACCGCCAACCTGCTTTGTGTGCCAAAATCTTTGCGCGCCTACTGTTTGAATTATATGAAAAGCTGCTGAGATCTGCTTTTGTGAAAACTTGGAAACATCTGCTCTGAGTCTAGGTCCTTGCACAGTTGAGCTCGTCATTGTTTTTGAAACTCTGACTCAGCAGAGCTCCAGCTAACTCTGCGAAGAGGGGTATAGCCATCTGTGACAAACCACGCACAGTGGGCTGTCCATCTCCTGGTGACTGTGAGCAACCCGGGGGTTTCCAAATGCTGATGGGCTTCTCCAAAGCCGCACAGACACCTGTACTTAACAGGCACACAGGCTGAAGGTACAGTTCAGAAGGGACACTTAGGAATGAGAAGAGCACACCCTGCCTGCAGACTGAAAATAGCTGAATCAAAAGTAGTTAGACAGTGGTAGGGAGAACACGAACCAGCGGTACCTAAAATACATGATGTGGCTGAAGCGTCTGAGAGTCGAGAGTCCCGCTGCTGATTGTTGGCCAACATTCTTTCCATGATGCCAACCAGACCTTTGGCCAGAAAAGATTGGTTGGCCAACATCAAATAAATACACAATCCCTATCTTTGGTTTGCATTTGTAGGTCACTCTGTAGCTTTTGGCAGGCCTGTCAATACCATACCATGGCATGACGGGCTCATGACAAGTCAACTGTGAGATTATGTTGTTTCCCCAGAAGAAAAATAATTCATAACTTCCAGAGTGGTGTGACATTGCATCTCAGCTGCAATATCCAAAAAAAAAAAAAAAAAGTAGGTGGTCTTAAGGGAAGCCCTTCTGGAACCCCGCCAGTTTCCCCTTCCCCTTGCCCAGGAGAATCTACCATTCCTTAGGTCAGCAGCCTCCTTGGGGATACTAACCTTAATAGGGCATTGGAGACTAGCCCGGAGAGGCTCCACGACCTTTACTGGGAAATCCCATCTTCATTACTCCACCTGCCATCCTGTCTGTTCAAAAAAAAAATCATAAATGAAATCAAATTAATTTTGTTTTATAGCTCTCATGACATGTCCTTCACCTCCAGCTCCCCCATTTAAATGGAAATACCTAACGTGTCTCAGATCATGCCCCCTACTCGTGAGATGTGAGACTCCTACTTAGACAGGAAAAACACAAATCAAGTTTCAATTCCAGAACTCTAGGCCCCACTTTTGGTTCCCAGTTAGCTTATTCTAATATGGTCTGTCTTTTGTCCCCTATTACTCTCCTCACACTGAAATTGTTCTTTAGACAATACAGTTTTAACATAAAAGTGATGCTAGAGTTAAAAATCAAAAGAATTAAAAAGGATGAGGTGCTTGTTACTTTACAGCAAATAACTTTTATTGCAACATGTTTGGATGTCATGGTGGATTATATACATTTCTGTTCATGCTTCGAGACTCATAAAAAACATCTTCTCAATTATGAATGACTGAATTTGTTTTTAACATATAATTCCTTGGACTTCTACCTTCTTTCCACTTTGAACAAAAGTAAGCTAGAATTATTGTGTCTACATTATAGTTTACTGAGCCAAGGGAGGCACAAAGTAGTAATTACACAGAAATAGTGGATCTTTGACAGGCACACGAAAATAGCACAGCTTAACACTAAGAAGTAGACCCCGGGTCTCCTGATACCAGTTCTGTCCCTTAAGTATACAAGTCAGAGTAACTGTCACCATCAATCATTATCAGTCTGGCTAACATTTAAAGGCATAATATGCCAGACATCTCATAAGAGAAAAAAGGACTTCCAAGAAAATTTGATAATATGTTCAGAAATACAGCAACTGATAGCTGTCCTTTTCTGTTCTAAACACATATGAAGTGATAATGTCTAACAATTCTGTAGAGAAACAAACGAATAGCTCCTGCTGAATGAAATGGGACACCACCTATATTATTCCAACCATGACCATCAGAACCTTAAAAGTCTTACCCAGACCTCACGTTCTTTGACCTTTCCGAGTGTTAAATGTTTTAGGGCATCCATGAAGTATATAAGGGATAAGACATGGGTAAGTACTAATTCCCTTTGTGCTTAATTAGATTTCAGAATGAGACGAGGGGCCTTCTAGTTCTCGTTGTGCAAAGCAAATCAAATTCCAAAGGTCGCAAAGGATGTTGAGTTTTCCTATATCTGAGAAGAACCAGAGAGAAGAACCAGGAGCATACATCCTGTTTTTGTCCCACATCCCAATGTCTTTTCCACTTCTTTCATAGTTGTTTATGGAATTATGTGTATTTGTGACTAAGCTTGCTCTTCATCCATTTTCACATAAGTTTTTCTACAGTATATTTTTTGGAATCCTTAAGGCTTTTCAGAGAATCATTACGTATAAATAGCATTTACCTACCTGAGCAGAATCCTAGCGTCTATAACATAAATTTCCTACCTTAGAAACAGGGGTCTTTTTCTTCAAGAGAATATTGTTAATAGATCCTGGAAAGCTTTCTCAAAGTTAACTCCATAAAAATGTGTGTCATTTTTAAGTTTTTAATCGTTCGATTCATTGATATAAAATTTTCAGATATAAAATTTTACTTCAGCAAACTGGGTAAAAGGTGACTTTTCTCTCTCTGCTTTTGTCTTTTCCTCACATTTTACTTTTCCAACTGCTGTATGTCGAGACTTCACATTTTACAGGGAGCTTACAAAGATATGTTTTTTAGGAGAGGAGTACCTTTTGTCATATACCAAAGAAAAATGGTTTTCCTACTCTAGAGAGGCCTAAGGACATTTTGCTGAGCACTCCAATTCTAATCTGTTTGTCTCTATTGATAAATGATCTGAGAGAAGTCACTTGACTCTTCCAGACAATATTTCCTAAAATGTATGGCCGAGTTAAAAATTGGGTAGCATGATTGCTAATGGCCCTTCTAGATCAAAAGTTATTAAGATTTTGTGTAAAACAGGTTTCCGAAAGTAACATTTATCGAGTGTTTTCCATGTGTCAAGAGGGCATGTTGGTTATCTTATTTAGTCCTCGGACATTTCCAAGCTACTGTTGGTATCCCCACCATCATCCCCATTTTACAGAAACTGGAAAATCGTGAGGATAAGTAACTTGCCCAAGCTCACAGAGCTAGTGCCATTCCCGGATTCTAACCCCGTCCGTGCCACGCCCAAGTGCGAGTTCAAGATGCCTACCTTCTTGTAAAAATGTGAATTACCATTATGTCATGGTCAAGGGGCTCATGCACATTTTTTGCCTTCTCTGTCTTTCAGGAGATACAATATTCATTATTCTGAGGAAGCAAAAGCTGATCTTCCTGCACTGGTACCACCACATCACTGTGCTCCTGTACTCCTGGTACTCCTACAAGGACATGGTAGCCGGGGGTGGTTGGTTTATGACCATGAACTATGGCGTGCACGCCGTGATGTACTCTTACTATGCCTTGCGAGCGGCAGGTTTCCGAGTTTCCCGGAAGTTTGCCATGTTCATCACCCTGTCCCAGATCACTCAGATGCTGATGGGCTGTGTCATTAACTACCTGGTCTTCTCCTGGATGCAGCAAGACCAGTGTCACTCTCACTTTCAGAACATCTTCTGGTCCTCACTCATGTACCTCAGCTACCTTGTGCTTTTCTGCCACTTCTTCTTTGAGGCCTACATCGGCAAGATGAGGAAAACAACGAAGGCTGAATAGTGTTGGAACTGAGGAGAAAGCCATAGCTCAGGGTCATCAAGAAAAACAATAGACAAAAGAAAATGGCACAAGGAATCACACATGGTGCAGCTACAACAAAACAAAACACATGAGCAAACACAAAACCCAAGGCAGCTTAGGGATAATTAGGTTGACGTAACCCAGTAAGTTTATGATCCTTTTTGGGTGAGGACTCACTGAGTGCACCTCCATCTCAAAGGACTGCTGCTGGAAAACCCCATTCCCCTTTCACTGTCAGTTCTAGGACAAATGAGAACAAAAGTGAGCCAGAGGCACAGAAAGAGAGAGAAGTAGAAAGTAAACAAAGGCTATTAACACTATATGAAAAAAAAAACAAAAAACGTATTTACTAAGTGTTATATTTCTCTAAGAATGAAAGAAGTTTACTTAAAAAACCGTGCGAGCACATACACACACAATCCTTTCTAATCTTTTTTGACACTAAACTGGAGCCAATAGAATAGATAAAATGGAAGAGACACAGGGTGTGTATCTAGAACAATAATGCTTTTCCGAAAAGTAAAACCTTTTAAAGAAAGGTCAGTAGCTGTAGCCCCCAAAAGAAAAGATGTCTTAATCACCTCTCATGAAAACAGATGTAAACAATTGTATTTCAACTCAGAGAAAGACTGGTATCTTTCCCTTCATAGCACAGGCTCAGGCTAGTGTGGGTTTGCTAGAACCAAACGGGGCACAATACTTTTCCAAGGTTCTTCCTGGGAGGATGGAAACAACGCAGCCCAATTCCTCAAGGGGCAGCTCCATCGTGGAGCATTTCTGATAGTTTAACTCTAATTTCTACTCGGAAATGAGCTAAAAAGGATTATCCTTGGTTCAGTTGCCCTGGGCTTTGGAACCGAAGAGTAAATACAGAATAGAAAAGGTAAAACTCAACCAAATGATTTGAAAATGGATTCTGTACTACCTGTGAAAAGATCCAGCCGGATATCTTGAGCTGGGAAAAAGGGGAAAGGACAGGAGGGAAAGTAGGGGGCCGAAGATGAATACAACAGACTACGCATACCCCTCTCTATTTGACTTCACACACACTCATAACTTTCCAAATGAAACCCTGTTGTACAGTCCATATTTTCTATATTTTTGTGAATTTCAAAAAGAAATCTGCAGGGCTCTTCCTGATATTGGGTGAACACTGTGTTTCCTCATCCTCTGCATTTGCTGCCTAAGCAATGCAGAGGTGTGTAAAGTGCCCTCTGCTGGTCAAGTGGAGATACTTCAACAGACACTTCATGGCAAGTTTGGCTGAACAGTTGACAACAAAGGGCCCCTTAGAGACTTATCCTTCAAATTTTAAATGATCTAAAATACTCATCATATTTTTTGGCCAAATCAGAAGACATTCTTCCTGCTTCAAGTCCGCTTCAGAAATTTTTTTAAAAGGGACTTTCGCTCTGGAACTCAGAAAATCAATTTATTAAGAGCCATATTGTTTAAAAAAAAAAAAAAGCTAGATAATATAATATTATCTGTAATATTTCAGTCCTTTACAAGCCAAATAAATGTGTAAACATTCCTAGTATTTCAAAGAAGCAATTATGTAAAATTGTTCAATGTGATATGCTAGTATTCTAATTGGTTAAGTAGCTTCATGATTAGAAAAACTAGATGAAAACGATTAGCAGCTACACTGTGTAGACTATACACGCATAACCACACGTACATGCACACAGATGTGGGGTACACTCAACTTCAAAGCCCAAATGCATAGAGACACATTTTCTGGCTAGCAGAAAAGGAAAACTGTTGTTTATCTTTCTTGCTTTATTTGAGAGTGTACAGTAAAAGGGATTTTTCAGATTATTTTTATATTATTTTAGCTTTAATTGTGCTGTCATTCATGAAACAGAGCTGCTCTGCTTCTCTGTCAGAGATGACAAGGGCTTTCTCAGCATCTTGTTTATGTGTGGAATTTAAAAGAATAAAGTTTTATCCCATTCTGTGTGAATGGCTTGAACAATGAACAAAGAATCCATGCAAACCAGGTCATGACTGATAGACCCAGGGTGGGGATGGGGCTTTGCAGGGGAGGGAAACTGTTACATCTGTGTTAAATTATTGTGAACAGTCTATGATGTCTTGACATTGGTCCAGAGATGAGAGACAATTGACGGATGTATTGTGATATTAAGGCAAAAACAGGCATGAGCTAAAAAGGTGGGACCTGCTATAACAGCTAGTAGGTTCTTAGGATGCAAATAATGTTATTTTGAGCTTTGAAAATCCATGATACTGTGCAATATGCTTTTTTTTTTTCCTTATAAAAGAAAAGGAGCAGAATAATTAAAATGAGGAAAAGGCCAAATACAGCTGACTTGAGTTTAACTGAAGGACCAGTTAGAGCTTATCTGGTTGATTTAATTTAATCATTGAATCCATTGATTTATCATTGATCCTTCAATGCAGGTTAGAATAAGGAAATGAGCATAGACCTTAAATAGACTCTAAATGATGCTTCCAAAGCACTTTTATCTTGATACAGGTTCATACTTGTGTTCACTTGTGAGATAATTTAGAATTTTTGTTTACAGGTTGAATGTCTAATAAATAGTTTTTGAATTGGCTAAATATATCTAAAGGCTTTTCCAATGTTTATCATGGGAGGAAAAAAAACCTTAAAAAAAAATTCTGGTATTACAGTTTCAATACAATGTTTTTAACATCTTGGCTTGATTACTTAATTATATCGAGATAAGAGGCTGGACCACTAGCCCATGGCAAATCTGAATCCTACCAGAGAATTGACTGCCACATAGATAATCCTACTATCAGTTAACATTCCAGAAAAACTTGGGCAGGCAAGTTTTTAGAACTGCCCCTCTATGCTGCAATAGATTATCTTTCTATTGGAGATTTTCCACTGCATTCCAATCCCACCATGTTGAAAACATTTCTGGGTTGAAAAACAAACAAACATCCTTCATTTCATATATAAGTGCATGCAATTTGATGCCCGAGGTCTGAGTATCAACCGGAGTCTACAAGTTTGCAATGAAAAACATTCTAATGAAAAACACTCTGGAGGTTTTATCTGGGCCTTCTAGTTTTGCTAATGAGAAAAGAGTAAATACTGTACTATTTAAATTCCTGCCAGGCCAAAGTACCAAATTAAAATCCTATATCGAGATTCTTATTCCAGATAATTTACCCTCACCCTTCTAGTCACACTCCACTATAAAAACTAGGGGGGAGGGATAGATTGCTTAAGGGGGAAGAAAGGATTGATTATATTACTCTCACTTCCGCACCTCTCTACTAATGTGGTTCTGGCCTGAATCAGAAACTTCATTTGGGTAGGAGTTTTGCTGAACAGAATGGTAGAACACTTCTGGGAAAGAGACCTACAGAAATTTTTTTTTTTCTAAATCAGATGTGGTATCTTTGTGATAAAACCTGGCACATCAAAGAAACAAAGTGCCTGGAGTAAACTACACTGAGTAGAATGCTCCAGAAGTCTGGCCTCATTCCCAGACTGCAAAATTACCTGGGAGAGACAGCGTGCTCAGGTTACTCTCTTCTCTTTTTTCTGATAAAACAGCCTCCCCTCAGAGACCAGGTGTCACACAACTGCCAGCTCCAGCACATCCTGAGGGCTTTTTTTTTTGCTCTCTCTCGGAGTTGTTGGATTGGCCACGTGCTGATTCAAGAGAGCTGGTAGTGGAGTGGAGAAGATCCAGTAGACTTTGATCCCAGAATCGAGTGCTTTGAGATGTATGTGGTGGTCCATGCCTGTCTCTTTTAGACACTTGTTTCCCTGAAAAAGTTTCTGTCCCCAAGAGTGTAACTGTGTGAAAATTCCATGATGGAATCCCAGAACTTTCCAGTAGTTCAGGTTTTTTTGTTTCCACTGATATTTTGCTATCAGTTCAGGATGATAGTTCGTCCCGTGAGTCACTGTCTCCTGTAGCTTTAAGTGCTCTCCGTCTCATACACAAGATCTGATTCTTTGCGCCTCAGACCCATTACCATCAAGAAGAGATTTTGCTGAGAATACACCACAGGGTTTGGCCGGTAGTACACACACACTGAAGTGAGAGCCAATAAAGCAGCGATACTTTGTGCCAACAATCAGTATGAATGAAGTGTTAGGACCCAGTTTCCAACGAACTGACGGCCTTGGTCTGCTGGTACCCAATACTTGAGCAAAACAAGGTCAGTGCCATTATAGCATTTTTCTGAATGCCAGTTGTGACAGACTCCCAATTATAAACGTCCTCCAGCCACATGGCGGAACCCATAGCTAAGAACACCCGCACAGAGTATCGAAGAATATTCACAAGCCTGTTGAGTCATCCCATTAACTTTCCTCATCCTCAAATACTTTAAAAATTCAGGGCTCATAGAAGGGGAGACAGTAATTCCCAGGCTTCCTTTCCTCCTGAATTACACTTAGAAAAAAGTAAAACAGAAGTTGTTCTGACAATAGAAGAGAAAGCATGCATGCACACCCATGTGTGGGTTTGGAAAGGTCATAATAAGGGCATTATAATTTTATGTCAGGCAAACAAAAGTCTTGCAGTCAGATACACTTCAGTGGAAATCTAGGCCCAAAACTACATTGTAGTAAACTTCTGAAGCAACTCGTTAAATTCAAGAAACCGGTCCCATAAGTCAGGGTCAAGCCATAATTGCAACCCACTTAGGCCAGGATCGAGGGGTCCTGACTCATGCTGGTATTTAAACAATTTCTCAACACTTGGCTCTTGAGACTTTTCTCTGTGGGCAGATATCAAGAACTCTCCAGAAGTAGCCTAATTGTGCTCCCCAGGCATGTCAGTTTCAGGCAGGTCTGTCCGGGCATGTTCAGGTAGGAGGCTGCTTGCTGCTAACTTGAAAACCGCTGAGAGATGCAGCCTCTTAGGGGCCCCAGAGCACGTTCAGATAGAAGTTCACCCACAGAAGCTTCACAGAGCAAATCACAGCAATGTTGGAGTTGTTATTTTCAAGTGCTTATTTCACAACATTCAAAGAAATATTTTTTCTTGGTATATTAAAATAAAGTCATAACTTTTGATTTAAAATCAAACTATGTTTCTGGTTTCTTTGATCTCTTGCTCTGGGCACTCCAAAGGGGGCATCCTGGACACTACAGCCTACTCAGAAATCTCAGGAAGGTCACTCCACACTTAACACCAATGTTCTCGTGGAACGTAGGTGAGTCACTGGGGGTCTCAAGTAGAGCTCAATAATGACGTAGTCCCCGAACAACTACAGATCCCACAGATACAACACTTCTTAATTTACGTGCTTTCCAGACCTATTAGCTCACCAGAGCAGTCATGGGGCAGACAGTCACAGTTGGATAACCCATTTTACAGATGAGGAAAATTTTCTCATTAAATCAAATGTCACAGCAGTAGAAGGAATGGAATTTTAACATCATCTTCTTAACTTCAGTTTCATTGTTGCCATTCGAATCCTTTGGAAGAAGTAGAGTATATATTAATAACATTCCAATACCTGGCACCGAACTAGGAAGCAGTTTGCCATGTCACTGGACAAAGGGTTTCAGGGCAAAATGTATGTGGGGGAGAATATTTTGAAAGCATAGCACCTCTTCCCCAGGAAGGCACAGCAGATTCATTACCTGCACACCTGTGGACTATTAGCAAGGGTAGGCCTGCACCGAAGAACCTGTCATTTGGGGGACGTTTTCCACAGCCAAATTGCTATGAACATGCCTCTTTTTACATCACCTCAGAATAAAGATGGAACTTTTTTTTAAATAAGAAAAAAATTTTATTTTTTAATTTTAGAGAAAGCACAAGCACAGCAGAGAGGCAGAGGGAGAGAGAGAATCTTAAGCAGGATCCATGCTCAGCGGGAGCCCTACACGGGCCTCAATCCCACGACCCTGGGATCATGGCCTGAGCCGAAATCAAGAGTCAGATGCTCAACAGACTGAGCCACTCAGGCACCCCAAGAAAGAGGGAACTTTATATTCCTTTGCTAACCTATTTAACGTATGCTCTTAACTCAGGATAAAATGGGGCAGGGTGGCAGGGAACTCCATGTTACTCTCAAATTATTTTATTAACTTCACTCAAAAAAAAAGAAAGAGAAAAGCAGAAGCAAACGTAGGGGGTGTTTCTCGTTTTGATAGCAGTCTCAGAAACCCAATACAAATGACTGATAAAACCAGTGATACAATACAAGCTCCAGAGATGAATGAAGCAAGCATTAAAACATAAAGCATTTTATATCATCATCTAGCTAACAAAAAGGCTGCACTTACATTATTTCAAAACCCAGAAACTTACTCCAGCAGACTTCCTAGAAGTGGAAACATAAGAATGGGATCCGAATACCAATATTTCAGGAACATGAGCACTCTTGGCTGTTTTTTGCTGTTTCAAAGTGAATGAAATTAATTGGAGTCAGGGAGTGCCTTAAATCAATGATCAGGACAGTTAAAATAATTAAGAGCTCCCCACTGATCGGTCTATAGCTGATGAATCTCCAGTCCTGGCAGATCTGGGGCAGGGTCTCAGTTATTGCCAAACACCTTAGTCTACAGGGGGCCCTGCTGAGAAGCAATGGTGATGGCAGGATGTCCACAATGGGGGGATGGACATCCTGCCCCCCACCCCCCCCCACAACTGGATAGTCACACACGTGCTTCTGCATGTGCTGTCTGCCTCATTCCATGCTGTCCTGAAACATCATGTCACTAATAAAAGACTCTAGGCAAGATGAGAAGCTCTGGGTCAGGAAAAGATCAGATCCTACCGATGTAAAAGAGATATCTAATTCACTATCCATTTTACGCTGTCACCTTTTACATTTTCTTCTGCTTTTCATTGTTTTTCATGTACATAATAACTGAAAGAAGTAACCTTTGGTATTTCACCTTATTTATATATGCATCATAGAATATGTATTTGTGCGGAAAAGATCATACACATACACGCTACGAAAACAACATTGCAACCTAAGGGTTAAACACATGTGCCAGCCCCCTCCTGACACCCCCCCACCCCGCTGCGATCTCACTCCTGGATTCTGCTATCTTTGGTATTTTCAGACCCCCAGGGTGAAAACCCTGTGCTACACACTGGGCTTTCATACACAGCCTCGTTTTCTATCGACTACACTAATTCCTTTCATACTAGAGGGAAAACTGCCCCCCCACACACACACACACTGGGCATTGCTCTGCTATGTTTTATTTATGAAAACTCTGATGGGTGTTTCTTAAGGCAGCCAATATCTCTCTACAAAGAGAAGGCAGTGTTCACTCTTCCTGCATCCTCCACGGTTCATAGTTCTATGTGCGTTACTATAAAATTCCAGAGCCTTTTTGCAAAACGAGCACTTTGTTTCCAAATTACAAGCAGTTCTAACTTCAACTTCGTCTCAGAGTAATCAAATTAAGACAACATAAATAAACCTACTGAGCTTCCAAACAGACTTAGGCAGCTATGCCAACTCATTTGTTCATTTACCTGTAACGTGAATTTCCCTTGGACCCACCAGCCTGTAGAGACCAACGGTTTATCAGTTTGTAGCTCCCACTGATGCAGGACCTCTGACTTCCTGCCAAGTCCTTTGCATCTAATTCTGGAAACCACCAAGGGGAGTCTCGCAGCCTCTGTCAGGCATTTCTGTTATGCCATCACCCCCACCTCACTTCCTTCCCTCCCTCCCTTTTCCACCAGGCCCAGCTGCTACTGCATCTCTCTGCTGGGCCCTGAAGTCTTGCTTTCTGCACAGCCAGGTTCAGCAGCCCTCAGCAGGCGACCACCGCCCACTGCTCTCCTGTGGGGCAGGATGTCTCTTTCCCCTTGGTCACATGTGCCGTGTGAGAAAGCTGGCCCGGTTCGCTAGTCAGGGGCCAGGCATGTCTCCAGGAGACAAATTGGGGGAACAGCCATCCTCCTCTGCATGGGCAAAGCTTTCTCCTGGGTTGAGCTCAATGGACCTAGTTTCCTTCTCCACTTATGGATAAGTACCCTCCTTGGAGAGTTCATAGCCCCAGTGTAACTGGACTTTGCGGCCACTGCATTTGCTCCCCAGACTTACCCAGACATATCCACGCTTAGCAGAGGGCACAGGTAGAGCTCCTTTTCCAAAAGGCCCCGTCCCGGCCCCGTTCTCCTGCGGACTCCCTAACACCTGCCACCACTATAGGTCCAGCCGTCTCCGTGACTCGCTTAAATTCAGCTGAGGCTCCCTGCCACGGCCACAAATAAATAATGAAGTGCAGAGATATTTAAAACAAGTCTTTTCGGGGCACCTGGGTGGCGCAGTCGGTTAAGCGTCCGACTTCAGCCAGGTCACGATCTCACGGTCCGTGAGTTCGAGCCCCGAGTCAGGCTCTGGGCTGATGGCTCAGAGCCTGGAGCCTGTTTCCGATTCTGTGTCTCCCTCTCTCTCTGTCCCTCCCCCGTTCATGCTCTGTCTCTCTCTGTCCCAAAAATAAAATAAACGTTGAAAAAAAAAAAAAAAAAAAACAAGTCTTTTCCCTTCCAGTAAAAATCTATTTTTGAATTAAACGGGCAAACCGCAGAAAGTCACGATAATTTCTTAGATTTGCTCTGTTTATTCCTGACTCATGGCCCATTTCCTCTGCCTCCAAGTATAAGCACAGGTTAGGGTACTCGTATTTTCTCTTCACTGCACTGTGCTTTTCTACCTTGTGAGGTTCATCTTCACAGTGATTAAATGATTAGTTATTTGTGGACTGTTTCAAGTCCCTCTTCTTCAGTAGACTACAAGCTCTGTAGGACAGGAATCCAGTTTGCCTGTTCTCCCTAGCAATGCCAGGGCGTGGCAGAGGGCTGAATGTTAGCTGAAAGGATGAATAAATGTTGGTGTGCAGTTGTGGGTGTAACCTGTACCATTTTAGTGCTCTCACTTCTTTCTCATACTAGCTGTGTGTTTAGTGTGAATGTTTGTACATGTGTGTGTTTCCGTACATCGACAAAGTCCTTGTACTTTTTCATTGTATACTAATAAACAGGCAGAACTGTATTTGCAGCTCCTGGCTTATTTGCTTAGTTACTTAATATTTGCTCACTCTACTGAAAACGTTAAAATCTCATGTAACGTAGGGTTTGTGATTAGCAAAACTTCTTGTCTAGGACTTCAGGACATAAGCTCTGGGATCCAACTGCCTTGCTCTGCCATCTGCTTGGCGGTAGTTATTTGGCAGGCCTGGGCCTCATTCCCCCCCATCTGGGCAATGGGTATAAAAATGGTACCTACTGCATAGACTTATTATGAGGATTAAATGCGATAGTCCCTGTAAAGTGCTAAACATAGTCCTTGGTATGAAATAATTGCTCAGTAAATGTTAAGCTAATATTACCACTATTACTATTGCTTTGTCATGTTCTCATTTCTGGGTGGTATATACATGAGCCTCTCTTTATTCTACACCATGAGCCTTGAGAAATTTGCCTATAGAACTCCATTGTCGTATTGTTAAAACACATTCTATAAACAAAGGAAGTGTCTTTTTCAGGCTAATAGATTATTTCCATTAGGGCAAATGTAAAGTTCTTTCCAACATTTTTGCTTGTTTCTTTTGGTAGTCATTCATGATTAGCAAAGATCCTTGAGGGGAAAAAAATATCTTTCACCTAAGCACCCACAGTTTGTGCCCAAATATTATTGTAACCTGTTCTCAGAGATCATTTGTCACCAACAGGCCTACTCCTTGCATGAATATTGTAATAACAAAAAAAATCTTATGGGTGAGTTCCTGCACTTTATAGCTTAAATATCATTTTTTGGCATAATTAATTTAAAAAGTGCCAGGACTATTAATTCGACGCAAATATCTACACGTAAACATCTCAACTGAAACAGAATGGTCTTTTTGTTTTATGGATCTGATGGGTGAATCTGTCAAGAACAAGTGTCTTGTTAGGAGGTTTTCTACTAAAAGAAACTTGACTCCGGGAACATAGATAACTCCCAAATGGTTATTATATTCAAAACACCCTAAAACATATAAAATTCTAAGCTGATTAAACATGTACTTATCACTCAAAAGTAGTGAGTGAAATATTAATCACTAGAAGCATCGTTCAATGTAGACCTATTCGCTTACCTTTAAGCTCACAAATAAACCTTTCATTCGGAAATGTCTGTAGTATGAAGAAAACTGTGTGAATCATCAGAAGCTGCACCTGGGCTGAGAAATCACGTTTGTTTGTCTGTCCATTCCAACTAAATTAACTTCATCTCAGAGAGTGTAGGCTACAGATTCGGCTTTAACTACCAAAATGTTATAAACTTCGTTTAATTCAGGTACGATGCCACTAAAAAGGGTTCTCCTTGTCTAGAATTTCAGTGTACTTTCTGTGTTACTCTGCAATTATGTTACAGCAATGACATGTTAATTAAAGCCACATGTTTCTTTCAAAATCGCAGTTCTAGTCAGTGGATTTATCCAGTGTCCAGCTGTGAAACCAGAATGAAGCCAGTATCCTCAACAAATAGAGTCTTAGAGCCTGTTTCTCCTTTTAAAAAAAAGAAAAGAAATAAAAGAAAAAAATCTTTTATTACATTGAGTTTGTTTATCAAGAAAGATCCTCATTACATCCAAAAAGCTATGTTAGTTCTTCCTAAAATGTCCCATATGTACATATATATGTGCATGTTAAAAAACAATTTGAAGTTTTTCTCCATTTTGAACTGCTCCTCAGAGCTTAATTCATAGGTAGTTTTATTGCACCTAACCATTGATTAAACCTTTCATTATGAGAACTTTTAAACATACATCAAAGTAAAAAGTGTAATGAGCCCTATATTCCTACCATTGAGATTTAACATTTACTAACATTTTGTTGTATTTCCCATATTCGCTTTAAAGCAAATCCCTGGCATCATGATATTTTATTCTTACATATTTCAGGAAGGATTGCTTTAAAAAAGAAAAAGACATTTTCTTACATAACCACGGTATTGATATAAAGACACCTAGCAAAATTAATAATTTCTTATTACCGTCTAGTGGCATTTTTCAAATTTCTCTGCTTATCTCCAAAATGTCTTTCTACAGAGAGTACTCTTCCTTTTTTCCCATGCCAAATGATTTATTAGAGAAACAGGGTCAATGGTCTTATGAAATGTCCTACATTCTGGATTCTCTGATTGTTAGCTTGTGGTATCATTTAACTTATTTCTCTGTCCCCAGTACTGCCTATAAATGAGAAATCAGGTCTTTTTTTTTTTTTTCAAGTGTATTTATTTATTTTGAGAGAGATAGGGAGAGTGAAAGCGGGGGAGGGGCAGGGAGAGAGAGAATCCCAAGGAGACTCCACGCTGTCAGCACAGAGCCTGACATGGGGCTCAAACTCACAAAGCCACAAGATCATGATCTGAGCCTAAACCAAGAGTCAGTTGCTTAACCGACTGAGCCATCCAGGCGCCCTGAGAAATCAGATCTTAAAGCTTCATTATATTCAGACTAAGGTTTTAGGCAAGAACATTTTTGGAGGTACTGTGTATTTCTAAAGGAGACGCATGATGCCTGGATTCCCCACTTTTAGAGAGTCTCAGATTGCCCAGGTGGCTCAAATGGCAATCTGCCCCCACTTTATAATGTCAGTATATAATATAATGTCTATATACTGTAGGCGTATACTACAGGCTCATACTTTGACATCTTTCAAATGTCTAGTTCCCTATAAATTTTTCATCTAGTCCTTTTGCCATCCATTCTGATAACACTTGCTTGAATCATTTATTTTATTGGAGATGAAAAATCAACATTTTATCATTTTGTTTCTTTTCTACATTAACTAAAATTCTTGTGCTTAATTAAAAAGCATTCTTCATCACCTCAGGCCGTTTGGGCATCCTAAAATAACGTTTATGTAGGGAACTATACAGATAGGCAGGATAAGTCCTTAATTCTTTCCTTACATGGCAATTTTCAAAGTATCATTTTGGTGTACAAGCCACTTCCAATAGTGACAAATGAGTTTTGAGATTTTTTTTTCTCATTCACCTCCTTCTTTTTCTCATTATCTTGATGAACTAATAGAGTTTTATGTATTCAATATGTTTCAACCAATTGTAGTCATTATTCTTTTTTGGCTGCTCAAGTTATCCCATTTTGGGTCAGTGGGAGCCCTTTAGAATGGCTGCTTTATCTTTTTGTCATGACCTCAGAAGTCTGATAGCTTCTTTCCTTTTGGCACAATGGGATATTCCTTTCGGTGGGGAAAATTACCAGTTTTTTCTACTCTAAAATATTCATATTTCACAGCGACTCAGAATCCAACTACATCATCATGTTGAAAATCAACTGATTTCAAAGACTAAAAACCCACTCATGTGCTGCTCACAAAAGACATTTTAATTAATATAATCACCAGGCACACACAAGTAAGATTATCAAAGCACTTTGGGCATTTCCTCACTGGTTCTGCAATATTCCTATTAAGTTGGAACAAGACGGTTTTATCCCCGTCTAACAAGGTGAGCTGAATAGAAAGTAGAAATTTAATTGTACAGAATATGAGATGCATGTAAACCTTAAGGCATCAGTCGTGTTCTCTCACTATTAACAGAAAGCTAGTCAAGGCTTTAGAGAAATTGTACAAAGCAGTCCAAAAAGTATTATGCAAATGAGACTAACTGGCAGTTATTTAATTAAATTCCAGTGAAGTCATTTAAAAGAAGCCTTTTGACCACAAATTTAAATATTTACTCCACATAAAAATAGGTCAAGATTGACCAGAGATGTAATGTGCTGACTAGAACAAATATTCATTTATTTATTTAGTCAGTAAATATTTATGTGCCTAGACATATGACACATATGACACAGTAACATTTAGTTCCTACAGCTGTGATGTTTTAAATTAATTTCTGGAGATAGGACACACTTTCTGCAAATTTAAACCAATCATGATCAGACTAACCCATAACCACCAAAGGTAGGATTAGAGTATTGTGATATATTTGAAAGACTTAGACATATGAGGAAGAAATTGGCCTAATTTTCCAAGATATCAAATCCTCTGAGGTCCCCAGCACTTGGCAATTGATAGTCCTTTGTTTTTGACTGTGGTTGGGTTAGAATTTCAAGCCATAAATCTGCTTTATTCTCATTTTGGTTGCCAACTTGTCATTATCACCAGCCCAACCAGCCCCAGCCACCTCATTGTCAGGCATCCTTTCTATCAAAGGGTAAGCTTGAGCCAAATGTATTCTTCCTCAGAGGACTCTCCGTGGCTGAATGGCCCAGGAGATTTCCAACAGGGGGATTTTCCATTAGATTTTACCTCTTTGTCAGCAAACGCCTTGTCACCAGGGCTGTTACTTTTCACTGTTATTTTTCAAGTGTTGTCTGATGGCTCGCTTCAGTTTACAGGGCACCATTGTGGAAAGAGCTCTGTTCTGGGAAGTGAACATTCTAGGCTGCCTATAAGCCCCTCTCTGAACTATTGCGTGTGATTTTGCACAAGCCACTGACCTTCTGTGACCCTCAGTTTCCTCAAAGCTAGATGATCTGTGAGGGTCATGATGACTCCAACTTTTTTCCCCAACTAAAATTAGATATGTCTCTCTAAAATCCTCCTAGAAATCCAAATCGGCCAAGGGAAACAAGCTCAAGGTTAGATGCAGGCTACTTTCTTCATTTATGTCACAGTGCTTTTGGTTTTTTTCAGCTGGTACAAACTTAAAATTAAGTGAAGAATTTAGGAAAACTAACTAAACGGTATTTGAGGACTTAGAAACCATCATCAAGAACTTGACTTTGATGGGGTGGGGGGCGCGCCTGGGTGGCTCAGGTGGTTAAGTATCTGACTCTTGGTTTCAGCTCAGGTCATGATCTCCTGGTTCACGACTTGGAGCCTTGAGTCTGTCTCTGTGCTGACAGTGCAGAGCCTGCTTGCGATTCTCTCTCTCTCCCTCTCTCTCTGCCCTTCCTCTGCTTATGCTTGCTTGCTCTCTAAATAAATAAATAAACAAACAAAGTTAAAAAAAAAAAAAAGAACTTGACTTTTTTGAGGCACCTGGCTGGATCAGTCAGTCGAGCACCCAACTCCTGATTTCAGTTCTGGTCATGATCCCAGGGTCATGGGATCGAGCCCTGTGTCAGGCTCCATGCTGAGTGTGTAGCCTGCTTAGGATTCTCTCTCTCTCTCCCTCTGCTCGCCCCACCCCATTCGTGCTCTCTCTCTTTTTTTCTTAATTTTTTTTTAGTGTTTATTATTTTTGAGAGAGAGAGAGACTGCAAGCAAGCAGGGAAAGGGCAGAGAGAGAGGCAGACACAGAATCAGAAGCAGGCTTCAGGCTCTGAGCGCTCAGGCCAGAGTCCAATGTGGGGCTCAAACTCACAGACCACGAGATCATGACCTGAGCTGTAGTCAGCCACCCAACTGACTGAGCCACCCACGCACCCCTCGTGTTCTCTCTCTTTAAAAAGATTTTTTTTAAACAAAGAATAAAAAGAACTTGACATTTTCAAAAAATAGGCTGCCATATAGAATTGACTAAATTCATCAGAAAATAATCCAATTCCTCCCTTCACTGTACTGCAGGGATGCAGCCTTGCTTCAAAGTAACTTGAATGTTATAAGTCTCTAGGTTCCTTCTTTTAGTTGTGGTTATACCCTTGGAGGTTGTATAGCAAAATAGTAAAGAGCATGTGCTCCAGAGTCAAACTATCTAGGTTTAAATTTTGCTCTATCAATATCCATGGCTGTGTAACCATGGGCAAGTTACTTACCCTCTCTTTGCCTGAATTTATCTATGAAATGTGGGTAGTAATAGTATCTCCCTCATAAATATGTACAATAAAGCTCCTAGATAGCGTCTGGTGCACCCTGAGTCCTCAATAAATGCTAGGTAGTATGCAGTAAACCAAGCCACCAGTCCTAACCAAAAAAGAGAATTTTGATTTCTTTCAACATACCATCATCATCCTTCATCACCTCCCTCCAAAAGCTCACAAGTCACTACATTGTTTTACAGATCATACAACACCTGCAGGGACAGCTAAATTTTCAAGGCAGTTCAGTAGGGAAACCATAACCTCCAAATATTTCTAGAACACTTTCTTTAATACCTATCCAGTTGCAAATCCATCAAACCCATGCTGGGCCATTATTGCTCTCCTGAGATCTACTCAACAATTCTGTCTCCTGGCAAAGAAAGCAATCCACCTCTTAGGCATTTTTTTTTTCCTGAAAGGTCGTATCTACTTGTAGTCTTAGAAATGTCTGTGAGTACTGAAATGTGTAAGTTTTTCCCTTTTAACAAGATACCTCAGCCCACCACTCCTACACCACAGATCTCAGCAGCTTTCACTTTCTTTTTTTTTTTTTTTTAACGTTTATTTATTTTTGAGACAGAGAGAGAGAGAGACAGAGCATGAACGGGGGAGGGGCAGAGAGAGAGGGAGACACAGAATCGGAAACAGGCTCCAGGCTCTGAGCTGTCAGCACAGAGCCCAACGCAGGGCTCAAACTCACGGACCGCGAGATCGTGACCTGAGCTGAAGTCGGACGCTCAACCGACTGAGCCACCCAGGCGCCCCTGCAGCTTTCACTTTCAATATTCATAGCCGATAACCTGCACAACGATCGATCAAGCACTTCCTCTCCCTATGATTGCTGCAATGGTCATATTTTCACAAGAAAACTTTATAAACAGGTTTCACGAAATGCAAAATTTCCCCCAAATTCCTTCACGTATGCTGAATGTGGGAAGAAAATTAGGGTTACTGTTAGAACAGTACTTTTTTCTTTTCTGCTGTGAGAACTGGCCAGAGTAGTTTGAAACTATAAGAACATGCCTGAGGATTATTTGCTTGTATGTTACAAAGAGATTCACACTTGTAGTTCAGTAGATCACTCTGGAAGCTTCCCAGCAGCTTTCAGAAAAACCATTTTTCAGGTGCTTACATGAAAGGATTGAGACAAAATGGGTTTTTTACACAAAGTGTTAATTAATTCTTGTTCACATATTAAAGCTTGTATTTTTGTGACTATATAATGTGATACTGTATTCTTTTTTAGCTAGTTGTAAGCAGGAGACAGTGGATTAATTCACCAACTCGGAAATCTTTGCTTGGATTACAGCTGACCAAAAAGAAAAAAAAGGGGGGGGGGTGGTAGGGGCATTTTTACCTCAAAAACCAATAGTCAGATATTCTTAGGAAAATAGTGTGGGGGGGAATGTGTAAGGAGGCCTTGTGGGAAATCACTACAATGATCCTTTTAACACTCTATTTAATAAATTGGCTTGCTTTTCCTCTTCAAATTAAAAGGCCTTTCCACTTAGGCAGTTTAACATTAAGGAAAACATAACCTTTGTAGAAGGAAAAAAGGTGGCATCATTTCACAACCATTAAAGGGAACTTTTTTCTAGTTGGAAAACCACCAGCTGCTCCTCCATAATATTATCCACCATGATAATGACAATGATGGCTACAGTGGAGGTTACTGGTGCCCGCCTCTCTTTACCACCTGGAGCACGCACAACCCCTCCCGCCGGCCCCCAGCTGCTGTGTGTGTTGGCTGTGTTATATAAAAACACCAAAGAAAACAACTTAAATGTTACAAACACTTCATAAAATGGAGAGTCTCCATTCGGAGAGCTGCAAAATGGCCCAGAAGGCAGGAAGCTTTTATGAAAATTAATAAAGGGCAACTTCACTACCATGGAGTCAGGAGGTTCAGTAGGGAGAGCTCTGATGCTTGTCATCAATTGCAGGCCCAAGAGGAAGAGCGGGATCTTGCACATAGGTACTATCCCTCTCTGGGATACTTCACTATCCCAGGGGAAGGAAGGAAGGCTTCCTCCTCCCACCCCACCCCACCCCAGCAACAGCCCAGCCAATGCCTTGATTCCAACTCAGCCAATGAAAAGCCATGGTACTTTCAGCTCCCAGTTTACTCCAATGGGCTTTTTTATTTATAATAGCCTTCCCAACGTCCCACTTTTCCTTTATAAAAGAAAAAAAAAAAGTGTTTCTCTCCTTTGTTCTCCAGAGTTGCCTATGGTTTTGCTGTCACTTGCTTGTCCCGGATTGCAGTTCTCTGCCATTCCCGAATGAACCCACCTTTTGCTGGGAAAATAACCAGTAGTTTTATTTTTAAGGTTCACATTAGTTAGTGGCCTGTTCAGGGATCTAGAGAAGATCCCCACATGACTCAGGCTGGTGAGCAAACAGGTGCCAGTGCCCACAGAACTGATTGGGTTCACTGCTTTCTCACCAAACCTGGGGTTTGAGGTTGAGTGTTTTCCTGGATTTCAAGTTCCACGCTTTGTGTCTGAGCTCTCTGGGCTGTATTCAGGATCTGTTTTAAGGCTCTGGTTTTTGTTTTTATCTCTGAGAGATACCCATTTGACCTTCAGTTTGAATCCTGTTTGGAAGCAGGCTCTTGCTACTGAAACTGTGATAGCCTTGGGTCTCACCCCTTTGGACCCAGACTGTTTTTGTTTGAACTGTGCCAGTCTGAACTGTGCTGGCTTTTGGTCTGACTCCCTTTTGGGGCGGGGCTGTTTCTGTCAGAACTGTGCTAGTGGGAAATGTGGAGGCCTTCAGTCTGACTCCTTTTAGGAGTCAGACTGTTCCAGTAAGACCTGTGCCTATTTGTACTGCATCAGTCTTTGGTCTGAGTCCTGCTAGGATTGGACTGTTCCTCCTGCAGCCGTGCTGGCCTTTGGTCTGGTTCCTTCTAAAACTGGACCATTCCTGAAAAACGTCTAAGAAATGGGATCCCAGTCATTAAATGTTTTGAGGGTGCCCCCCTACTGGGTCTCTGGCCAGTTTTATGTTCAAAAACTGTGGCCCCTCCACATGCACATTTAAAATTAAGTGGACCGACTTAACCAAAAGTAATTTAGAGTTTCAATGGCCATTATGGGGAACTTTTGATCTCCGCAAACTTGTTTCACTCAAAATTAAATTAGAAAGCCATAGTTCCTTAAAAGAAAAAGAAAGGAATACCAAGGAATACCTTTTTTATTTTATTTTTTGAGAGAGAGAGAGCATGTGAGCAGGGGAGGGGCAGAGGCAGAGAGAGAGAGAGAGAGAGAGAATCCCAAGCAGGCTCCACACTCAGTGCAGAACCAGATGTGGGGCTCGATCCCACAACCCTGGGATCATGACCTGAGCTGAAACCAAGAGTTGGACATTCAACCAACTGAGCCACCTAAGTTCTCCTGAGAAGATATAGACTTCATCTTTTTTTATTGATTAGCTATACTTTTACTTTTTAAGCAGCGGCACTACCAGCATCATATAGACAAAGGTCACAGCTCCCTATACTTAAACATTTTGTCTCCCAAGGGTCACCTCTGATCAACCCTGTAAGAAAATTCATCAAGGTCTGTCTTTAGGTGACAGCAGCGACATGTCTCAAGGGTGGCTAAGATATCCACATACGGGCAAAGCTGATAATTCCACCAAATAGGAAGACGTGTTCACACCATGTCATTTGGTTGCAGACAACTAATTTTCCCTGGATTAATACAGATTAGTTTGTCTCTATTTTTTAACTAGCCATCTTTACCTCTAACAGAAACACTTTTATGCCACAGAATTTAATAAACACATAAAAGATTCGATGACATCTCATTCATTGGTGTCTTCAAAGAGTCTGCATATGGTTGTAGGTGTTTTGTCTTCTGACACATCATTGTTAATGGAACTCAAACATGGGTCTTTGGAAGATATAGACTTTAGATGGGAAATATCTGAGTTTCTCCCTTTTAACCTTTCTTGTTGTGCAAATGTGGCCATACCTGGTTTCTAACTGCTATGCATTTTCCCTCTTATGTAGAACATGACAACCAGAAAGGTCCTTCGAGGCACCAAGCGACAAAACCACTAAATATAAAGAACCTGACTACTGATCATCAATGCTTTCAAAGAAAGATCTGGATCAAAGAGGGAAATGTGAAAATTAATATAGGGGAACCTCACTGCAATGGAGTCAGGAGGTTTGGCATGGCATGGAAGCTCTCATACCCTACTACTTATCAATTTGCAGACACAATAGGAAGAGACAGACCTGCTGGGACTATTCCGGCAGGATGAAGGAGGGGCTTCCTCCTCCCTGGCAACAGCCCAGCCAATGAGCAACAGTCACAACTCAGCCAATGAAAAGCCACTGTACTTCCAGTTCCCAGTTTATTTTTAAAGTTAACGCTCTCACAGGATAAAGAATAAGGAATAGGAAGAGAAAAACAGAAAATATCTGATTGACTGGGACTGCATAGTCAACCTTTTTTGAATGGAAGGAACAATGAAATAAGTGTAGAAACCAGAGATGGTTTAGCATTCAGGGATTGGCTAAGAATACTGTGCCTCTGGTCACAGGGACAAGTTTCCTGACGCCAAACTTGGGCACGAGCAGCTCCATCTTGAGCCTAGACATTTATTTCAACAGCTGGTAACAACCCAATGGACAATTGCCCACTCTTTATTACGTATGTGTGTTGGGGTTAGGGGGCAGACAATGCAGACCGTGATCTGGGGCGGGAGCTGCACTGCAGAATTGGTCCCACCTGGGGTAAGGAGGCCCGTCTTTTGTATCAACAGATGGGGCCAATTCTGCAGCTCAATGCTTGCTCCAAATCTTCCATGAGGGAAAGCTAGTCTCCAGCGTACATCACACCCTAATTTAGTTTTTCCTCCTTGTCCTATTGTCACTCCTTCTCTGACTCCTCCTCTCCAGAGGGCACTTTCCCAATAAATAACCTGAATGAGAAACCCCACATCCTAAGGGAATTGGTATTGCATATGGTCCCTGCTCATCGGAAAGCAGACCACATCACTGGTAGGAGGTGGTATGCTATTATTCCTGCTACGGTGATTGCTAAGACCTTTACCAGGAGAACTGGGATAGAATACAGGTGGAAAGAGGTTCATTAACTGGTGCAAGAGACAGGCATCTGGAAGGTATGTGGGAAAAAGTACCTGTAGGGACTGAGAGAGTTAATAAAGAGAGAAAATGACTAGCAGATCAATTAATCAACAAGTTGAAGCAAAGTACAAGAATAAAAAAAAAAAAGGAAAGAAAAATAGCAGTTTTACAGTGACCCTCATCTCCTACAGCTGGAAGACTTAATTGTAAGAATAGCAGAAATTGAGAGAGATTGAATTCCCAGCAAAAGCCAAAGTCAGAGCCTTAGAGCGCCTGGATGGCTCTGTCAGTTAGCGTCTGACCCCTGATCTTGACTCAGGTCATGATCTCACACTTCATGAGTTCAAGCCCTGCATCAGGCTCTGTGCCATCAGCACAGCTTGAGATTCTGTGTCTTCTCTCTGCCCTTCCCCGCTTGTGCTCGCTCTCGCTCTCTCTCTCTGTCTCAAAATAAATTAAAAAAAAAAGCCAAAGTCAGGGCCATGGTGGGAAAGAAGTGGGACCCTGAAAATGGAGATGGGGATATTGGAGTAGATGCATTTGAGAACCTTGGCACTCCTGTCCCCCAGATTCTCTTGAATTCCTGAGGTATGCAGAGGAGGCTCCCTCCCCATTGTTGAAAGGTAGAGCCCTCTGCTCCCCCATACACATCCACTTGAAGAGGGTTCATCTCATTCAAATACCTGACTAGGCAATGCTTGCCCTTCTCATGATCTGACCCCTGCATCCCCTCTGAGCCATCATACCCATAATAATTAGAGTCAAATCCCAGCAAAACCCAACTGAGTAACTGCTGGGTATGCTAAGGATAGAGATGGATTATCTTCCCAAGCAACCAGACTAACATGGATCACCAGGAACCAGAGCAGATAGCTGATAGCAGATCAGGAAAGAGAGAAATGGCACAGAACATGACTTACAGCATAGAAAGGATTTGTTCAAGGCTTCCACTTGTATTTTCCGTTAATTTGGGGAATTTATCATTTTGTTCCTAAGGTTACAAATTGTTTGATCAGCATGATTTTTCTTATACAGAATGTTTTAAATTTGAATGATTTTATGCAGATCCCCATGACTCCCCACTCCATGATATGCAGTGGCTTTATATGTTTGCATTACTTCCGTGGCCCTTGAAGGTATTTGTTCGTTGTTCTGCTCTTCTCTCTGACCTTTGCTTTCAAACATCAATTAAAATTCTTTTTATTGCTTTTTGGACCCTCTGAAATGACTTATTGACCTTTCTTGTAACATCTCTGTTTATGTATTCACTTAAAGTTAGCTGGTTTTTTGTATTTAAATTCTATCATAGTTTAATTTCAATTAATATCACATTTATTCATTCTTGTTTTAAGTAGGCTCCACACCCAATGTGGGGCTTGAACTCACAGCCCTGAGATCAAGATCACATGTTCGGACTGAGCCAGCCAGGCAGGTGCCCCCTATTCATTCTTATCCAAACTCCTAATCCTTCAGATTGCCTTCTAAAACTTTTTTATTATTCATGGTCATGGTGTGTGAACTTAGTTTTCTGTTATTCATCACATAGATATTTATAAAATGGTATATATTACAATAAACATGGAAAATTTCATGACCTATTTTAGTGGGAAAAGAGATTTCAAATAGAAGGGGGTGGGGATCTTTGAAAAAGGTATAATGGAACAAAGAAAATCCCCAAATCCTTTCTTTTCTCTTTCCTGTTGACCTACTATTCTTTGCCTCTTAAAAATTCCTGCACCTTACTTTTATTTGGTACTGAATAAATGACTAAAACTAAAACTACAAAATAAAAAAGAATCCATGCCTATCTAAAAGCAGGTAAGCGCCGGGGCACTTGGGTGGCTCAGTCGGTGAAGCACTGACTTCGGCTCAGGTCATGATCTCCCGGTTTGCAAGTTTGAGCCCCGCATCTGGCTCTGTGCTGACAGCTCAGAGCCTGGAGCCTGCTTCAGATTCTGTGTCTCCCTCTGTCTCCGCCCTTTCCTGCTCACACTCTTTCTCTCTCAAAAGTAAATAAACATTAAGGTAGGTTAGATTCTGGCATGTCACACTGTGTGCTCAGGAATAATTATCACCGTCCTCCTTCAACATCTGTCTCCCCAGCTGCACCACACGCTCTGTGAGGGCAGCCTCATCTTGTACCCAGCACTTGGGATGTGCCCGTCGCCTTCAGAGAGTTTCAGTATGTTTTTGAATGAGTGAATGGAACATAAAAATAAGTGAATAAAGGAAGTGATGAGAGAATGGGCCATCGCCAGAAAGCCCTTGCTAATTGTCACAGGTTACTTTTACGGGCTTCTCTCCCCCACCCCTAACCACCCCCTCACTGCCATCTCGAACCCACCTATTCCTTAGCGCCACTTTCTCTTCACCGTCCTGAGCGGTTAGGGTTCCATAACTGAGGCCTGTGTGGAGTTGACAATGGTTGTGCGCCAGGGTCGAGCACCTGCTGCTTGGCCTTCAGCTGAGCGTGAGCAGGCAGTTGAGGCCTCGGTGATTAACCCCTGTGACACCATTCAAGCACCCTCCAGTCACCGGTTAATATGCACAGTCCTTTGAACCTAAACTTTCTCATTATCTGTAATTACTCTTTGAGGCACAGGAGATGTTAACAACGAGAAGTGCAATTATCCAGCTTTGCCACGAGAAGCCGTATTTATCGATATCATGATTAGGCAGTCATTAGTTGTAAATATAATCTCAAGCTTATTTCCAGTGCCACCAAATGACAGAAAGTCACCTTTTCCACATGGCCGGGCCAGTTGAGATCAGATGATCACACCATGTTACACGAGTCCTTGCCTGCAGATATAAGGTAGGATTACTATCAGAGGTGTTATCAAATAGTATTGAGATCTGGTGGCAGAGGTTCTGGTAGTTTCTGCAGTGACAACTGAGAGGGGCAGATTGAGAAAAGAGAAGCAGAACAGAATCTCGCGTCTCATTTGCAGTGCCAGGGAGGTACCGAAGGAACACAGATTTGCCCGAGAATCTTACCTGCCCCCAGACCCCCCCGGCCCTCTCCACACCACCTCACACAGACCGTGGAACCCAGATGGCCAGGCCAGCTAACCAGTTTCTTCCTGGTTCCTATGGCAGCTACATGGTAAAATGATTGGCATCACTTCTCTCCAAACCTGTCTCCTGACTGTTGGGGAATTTCATAAAGCTGGCTCTGCCAGTATCTCCACGTCATCTACACAAACCACCCACAGAAGTTTCTGTGGAGAGAGATGTTTACATAAACACAGCAAAGCCCCCTTACCCCAAGAAAATTATCGTGCAAAAATGTGCCCTTGATGATAAAAGTTGTATTCATCAGGATTCTCACATATAAATGACTGAAACCAAAGCAAACTGGCTTAGGCAAAAAAAAAAAAAAAAAAAAGATACTGTATTAGTCCACAGCTGGTGAGGTCCAATCAATACAGCTGGAGCCAGTTGTTCAAATGATGTCAGCAATTCATAGTCTCTGTCTCTCAATCTGCTTCTCTCTCTTTCACTCTGTCTCTCTCTGTGAGTCTCTTTGTGTCTCTGTCCCTCTACCAGACTGTCTCTCTTTGTCTCTCTCTCTCTCTGTCTCTGTCTCTGTTGGTCTCTCCATTGCTCTCCGTTTCTATCTGTGTCTCTGTCTCTGTCTCTCATGCTGTCTCTCTCTGTCTCCCTCTCTGTCTTTCTAATGCTATCCCTCTCTGTCTCTATCTCTGTCTCTCACTTTGTTTCTCTCAGTCTCTCTCTGCCTCTTTCTGTCTCTCATTTTCTCTCTCCAGTTCTGCATTTCTCTCTTTGGGACTCAGTCTCCTGAAGGCTCTCCCCAGAAGGTGGCAAAATGACACCCAGCAGTACCATCATTATGTCTTATCAGCTTAGCAGCTCAGCCAGAGAGAAAGGGAGTTACTCTTTCTCAGTAGCACCAGTGGAAACCCTACAATCGAGGAGTATATCTTGACTGAGATCAAGTGTCCATTTCATGACCAATCCGTGTAAACCAAGGGATAAGAATGTTGATAAATAAGGTGAGCCTCACCAACACTGAGAATTGGGGAAGGCTTTTGCCCAAAGGAATGGCAAGTTGCTGTACCAGAAGGAGGAGAAACAAATACCAGGCCGACAATGAGATATGGGTCTTTCTGCTTGCTACAGGTGTTTACTTTTCTGCTTCATTCCTCAGTTAGAGATGTTGGCCTGCAGAATCTTTCCCCTCATGGGGCTGATTCTCCTACATCTGTAGTAATAATACTAGCTCATCCCTTCTATGGTATCTACTTTGTGCTATTTACATGTTTTTCCTCATATATATCTCACAACTCCATATGAATTTGTTACTATTATTCCCCACATCTACAGATGAGGAAACAGAAGCACAGAGAAGTAAGGTAATTTGCCAAGGTCTCACAGCAACTAAGTGGTGGAACCAAAAAGCAAACCCGCCAGCTGACTCCAATGGGTACTTACATCCACCTTACTGTTTTGCCTTTGTAACAGTTTTCCTTTATTCGAAACCTAGCCTCAACAACAGGGACGGCACCTGAAATCTTTTTCACCCGAGGCTGACACAGAATTCTAATTTCAGAGCTCGACAGCTCTGTAGTGGATAATGGTACTTGGAATTTCTTTTTTTTACTTTAAAATATAATTGACATAGAACATTAGTTTCAGGTGTACAACATAATGATTCAGTATTTGTATATACTGTGAAATGATCACCACAATAAGTCTAATGAACATCTGTCACCATACAGTTACAAATCTTGTGTGTGTGTGTGTGTGTGTGTGTGTGTGATGAGAACTTTTAAGATTTACTGTCTTAGCAACTTTCAAATATGCAACACGGGATTATTAACTATGCTGTATGTATGCTGTCACCATCCTGTACATTACAATCCCATAACTTATTTATTCTAAAGCTGGAAGTTTCCGTTTTTTGACACCTTTCCTGCATTTTGCCCACCCCTCAGCCCCTACCTCCGGCAACCATCCATCTGCTCTCTGTATCCATGAGTTTGTTTTTTTGTTTAAATTCCACATATATGTGAGATTATGCAGTCTCTATCTTTCTCTGTCTGGCTTATTTCACTTAGCACAATGCCCTCAGGGTCCATTCATGTTGTCACGAATGACTAGATTTCCTTCTTTGTGTGGCTGGCTACACCATGGCTGTCTACACCATGTCTTCTTTATGGACACTTAGGTATTTTCCATAGCGTGGCTCTTGTAAATGCTGCTGCAGTGAACATGGGGATATCTTTTCTAGTTAGCGTTGTCATTTTCTTTGGATAGATACCCAGAAGTGGAATTGCCGGACCATAGGGTATTTCTACTTTTTTGTTTTTTGAGGAACCTCCATACTATCTGCCATAGTGGCTGCACCAGCCTACATTTTCACCAATGGTGCCTGAGAATTGTCTTTCCACAACCTCACCAACACTCATTATTTCCTATATTTTTTATTCAATTGTAATTAACATACTGTTAGTTTCAGGTGTACTATATAATGATTCAACAATTCTGTGCATTACTAAGTGCACTTTTAATCTCCTTTGTCTATTTCACCCAACCCTCCATCCACTTCCCCTCCAGCAGCCACAGGTTGGTAACCTCCCTCTGTATTTAAGAGTCTGTTTTTTGCCTTGCGTCTTTTTCTTGTCTTACCTTTTCAATAATAGCCATGCTAAAAGATGTGAGGTGATATCTCACTGCGGCTTTGATATTCATTTTCCTGATTATTAGTGATGCTGAACAACTTTTTGTGTACTTATTGGCCATCTGTACATCTTCTTTGGAAAAAAATGTCTAAATTTCTTAAAGATTTTTACATTTGATATATTGACTCAGTCCAAAAAAAGCCATGGAAATAGAGGAAGTCTGAAAAATAACCTTCTCTATAACAACATTTTCCAAACTTTTATTCACAAACCACTTCATAAATTTTGCTATATCCATATGCCACCTCAACTATTATTTACCTGGAATTTTAATTTAACTTCATCTTAAATTGACACACTTTTTATTTGGGCCTGATATACTTGAAATCATAAACTTGATGTTCTAATTGTCTTTTTCCTAAAACATATTAAATATAAACACCCAGGAAATCAAATTACAATCACAATGAATGCCACACATATTACCAGAAAGGGTAAAATTAAAAAGACTGATGACAGGGGCGCCTGGGTGGCTCAGTCGGTTATGTGTCTGACTTCATCTCGGGTCATGGTCTCACAGTTCACGAGTTTGAGCCCCACATCAGGCTCTTTGCTGATAGCTCAGAGCCTGGAGCCTGCTTCAGATTCTGTGTCTCCCTCTCTCTCTGCCCCTCCTCGCTTGCATTCTCTCTCTCTCAAACATAAATGAACATTAAAAAGTAAAAACTAAAAAATAAAATAGAAAGACTGATGATAACACATCCAAACCATTCATGCATCATGGGTGGTAATATAAAATGGTACAACCATTTTGGAAAAAAATTCCCTATATTTCCTCTAAAAGTAAAAAAATATACCTATCCTATAACTTGACAGCTACAATTCCACACAAGGAAGGTGAGAATGTGTACAAAAAGAATAGAATGTTATTCAACTATACAAAGGAATGAACTGCAACAGGGATGAAGAAAAACAGGGATGTAGAAAAAAAATAGGCTGAGTGAAAGACGTATTAAGCAAAAGCATACCTATCATTGGTTCCATTTATTTGATGTTCCAAAATACGTACATCTACCTATGGTTAAATATATATATATTATATATTTATATATGTGTATAAATATATATATATTTATATATTTATACACACATGTAGCAACAACAGTGGTTGCCTGAGGATAAGAAGTAGGGACAGGGATTAAGGAATAACAGGCATCAGGGAGCTTTCTAGAGTGATAGTAATATTCTGTATTTGTATAGGAGTTTGGGTTACACAGGTGCATGTATGCATTTTGTTAAAGTCAGTGAAGTTTACTCACACAGAAAAATAAACTATAAACAAATATTGAACTCTCATTAATGACCTATCTTCATGCTAAAGGGTTTCAGAAGAAATGTACTGATGTCTGCAATGCATTAAAAATAAGATGCAGGGGGCGCCTGGGTGGCGTAGTCCGTTAAGCGTCCGACTTCAGCCAGGTCACGATCTCGCGGTCTGTGAGTTCGAGCCCCGCGTCAGGCTCTGGGCTGATGGCTCGGAGCCTGGAGCCTGTTTCCGATTCTGTGTCTCCCTCTCTCTCTGCCCCTCCCCCGTTCATGCTCTGTCTCTCTCTGTCCCAAAAATAAATAAAAAAGTTGACAAAAAATAAAAAAAAAAAATAAGATGCAGAAAGTGCATGAAAAATAAGAGGAATTGATGGCTAGATCAAGGGATGGATAGAAGGTTATGTATGTGATAAAACAAGTATAGTAAAATGTTAATTGTAGAATCTAGGTGATAGGTTTATGGGTGTTCACCATAAAATTCTTCCTACTTGACTGTATTTTGAAATTTTCCATGATAAAATGTTGGATGAAAAGTAAACACCTAACCATTATAATAAAACATTCACGTAGGTACCACTTGAAAGCACATCACCTCCCTCCAGTGGTACCTGTTCATAGTCCGAAACTCTGCTGTAGCAGAAACTCGCTTTTCTTGATGCCTAGAGTTGCAAAAGAACATTATTCCCGCTCTGTTTAAGCCTATACAGCTGAGTGAAAAATTTATGGTTTAGATTCATATCCATCTCACTGCTTTTCATGTCAAAAATTACACATTTCCTCCAATTTGTCTCAATTCCAAGCTTTTCTGAAACAAAGGAACAACTGACTAAAATTTGTAAATGAGCTCTATTCTCCTTCAGGAAAGTCATTCTTGAGGAAAAAAAAGGGATTTGGCTTCTGGAAGTCTTGGTCACTGCACAAATATGTCTCTAATTTAAGGGCATGACAGAAAAAAGATCAAAGTTGACACTTATAGAACTTGGTAAGTTTCTTAAGTGCCGCCACTTAAACCATTGTCTCAGATGCTGTTGACGGTCAGCAGGAAAGGCTCAGTTGTGGTATGCAGTTATCAAGCATATAAATCTAATGACAACTCACATAAATAATGATTTGGACTAAAATATTTTTTCTGACAAATTAATGACAATTATTCACAAGATTTAAACAATAGGCCTCAGAAGAAATTAAGAAAGCTAGAACAGCAGAACACGCAATATAAAATAAACTACAATAGGGGATTTGGAGTATAGGCAAAATAAACAAAATGATTTTTTTTTTTTTTTTACAAAGGCAATTACTATCTTGGGCAAGGGAGAAACAGCACTAAAGACAAATATTCAGCAGTCTGAATAGAGTTTGAAATGGAGAGTGTTTGAATAGCTATTAGCATAGATTAAATCTGTGGAAGAAAAGAAAAATGGCACACGCACTTTCTACTTGCTGTGGTATCCAAAACTTCAATGCTTATAAAACACAGAAATCACCCTAATAGGCAATTATAATTACACTGTTTATGGAAATTGTAATTCAAATGCAAACTTCCATTTTACACAGTCCAACATTAAAATGAATCAATTACTTGCTGTTAGTCAAAATTAAAAACAACCCTCAATACGGTTTCCTTTTATACCTATGAATATGTGGGTAAACTAGCAGAGGGTAGGAATCAGATCTATGGTTTTTTTCTTGTTATAACATTTATGTGAAAATCATATTTAACCTACTTTAGACAGACTGACATTAATAAGTTTATCTGAAATTTTTAAGAAATGACAGGATGCAGAAAGAAAACTTATCGAGGAAATATGAAGATTAAGGAAATGTCTACAAGCCTTTGAAACTGCCCCCTAAGGGAAGAGGTCAAACTTCTGTGACTATACCAAAGGGAACTTACACATGGCTGAAAAGGACAAGAGACACTCCTGCCAAGAAGCCAGAGAGAGGAAAGTATGGATTTGGTCCTGATATCTCCTATTTGGCGAAAAAGAAAAACTTTTGTGGAAACAGCGTGATGAATAGACACACCATGAACATGGCCAGAGTCATGCATAATGCAGTGGTACAGATGCTAACAGACTCACACAAGGACACTTCCATTTATTTTTTATGGGCTTTGAAAATTGATCTCTAAAGTGGTCCCAGGTGAATGTCTCCTTGGCTCAACAAATCTCTGAGAGTACTTTGATTTTCTTCGCATCCCAAATAAATCTATCCATTGTGGCTATGCCTCTTAATTGACAAAATGAAAAGATGGAGAAGCAGCCAAGTTCCTGATTAAATTAATGTGCCAGTTCTCTGAATTATGGAAGACCTCTTGCAAACCCCAAATGGATCATATGGTTTTCCTAGGACTAGTTTTTAAAAAGTGAATAAACAATAGGACCAACTCTGACAATCCAGGACTGAAATGAATTGCTACAGGATTTCTTTCTAAGCTCCCCAAGCTGGAATAATTTCTTTACCCTCCCCAGTCTCATGCCAGGGAACTTTCTCGTTATCCTGTCTCATCCATTCCCATCATCCTTTCTCCACTGCACACTCCTTCAAGTACTTCAATTGTTTGGAACTACCTTTCCCTTGAAGCTAAAAAAACAAACAAAAAACCCCACAAAAAACAAAAAACATTGGAGCCGATTGGAACGGGAGGGCACTGTAGTATCTCTACCAAGCAGTGAGCATCTAAATTAGTGAGTAAAAATAAAATGCGGACATCATTTCCAGTGTCCTTAACGGAGTGGAAGGGTCAGCATCCTGAATACTGGGTAGGCGGGGGAGTATAGAGTGTAAGTTTGAGTTCTGAACTACAATGTTTCCCTCTAGACATCATTTGCAGTTTAGAAGTCACACTTGGAGATTTGGAGGGCCGTACAGGCCTACCTGGAGAAGCTACTGCAAAAGGACATTTGACCCTTATAACTGCAAATTTGCACTGAGTTCAGGGATGGCACAAAGATAAAGAATACAATATAAAGGGCTCCTTCTTTAGGATGGCTCACTGAAAGCAAGTCTTTCATTTCTTCCAAAGTCTCACTGAAATGATGGAAGAATAAAATCTAAATATGAAAATCTAGTTTAAGAGGATAATTCATTATTTTTTCTTCTCTAGACTATTTTAATTTGACAGGTATAATCCTTAGACAAACGTCAGAAACAAGTTTAACTTAACTGTATGAACAGGGTTTAAAGGAAATCAGAACTGTACCAATTATGTTGGAAAATGACAGTCTCTCCCATCAGAAAAAAGAAGTGCACAAGTACAAGATATGCAAAATTTGGTTTAGGGAGCCATTTATATAAACATGATCTTGGGGTTTTAGCTACTCCTCTTGTAGATGTATTTTAACATTTGAGCTAGCCAGTCGACCCATGGCTCCTGCTGTAAAGGCTGACTAAAGTGCATATTTGTATTATGTCCACCTGTTCTCCTGCCAATAGCTAGTGAGAGCAGTGTGATCCAGGGTAAGCAAACCCAAAAACTGGACCGAGGAACAGGAATTTGGAATTGGGAAATTGGATCAGCTGTATCTTGATTCGTTTGCTACTCAAAGTGGGATCTGTGGGCCAGCAGCATCCATGTCAGCTGGGAACTTGTTAAAAAGTTACACTCCTTTCCCTAGACCTACTCAACCATCATTTGCATTTTTTATAAGACTTCTGC
The DNA here is from genome assembly GCF_023721935.1 of Panthera uncia. Taxonomy (NCBI): domain Eukaryota; kingdom Metazoa; phylum Chordata; class Mammalia; order Carnivora; family Felidae; genus Panthera; species Panthera uncia. Next base: position 90,156,427 of record NC_064811.1, on the reverse strand, counting down.
GTGACTTTGTGGACATTCAACTTTGAGGGACACTGAGCTGGATGCTGGGCAGGGAGCACTTGAAATGAAAGGTGGTCTAGAAATTGGGCTAGATTGCTCGTGGCACACTGGAGCACAGGCAAGCCAATGTCATGGAGGAACATAAAAGGCTTGAAAAGGCCACATAGTCAAGAGAAGAGGCAAAGCAGAGCAGACCTGCAGAGTGAAGCAAAGATGTGAGGCCCTGGGGGCGAGGGACTGAGTCACCCCAACTCCATACGGTGCTGCCCAATTCCAGGACCTGGAGACATTTCATTTTCACATCTTGGATGGATGCCCTGTGAACTGTGGCAACTTTACATTGAACAATTCTTCAGTGAAGAATCAGCTCCGATGGGAGTCCCATGCTAATCCCTGATTATTTCTCTATGAGTTTCCTGTGTGATGTAGTTTCTGTTAAAACTAACAAAATTTGGGAAGTTTAGTCCAAAAGGGGGAATAAACCACTTCGTAATCCACAGGATCTGTGCCACGTCAGGAGTCCGGTGCTCAGTTTGGACATCTCACTTTTAAAAGGACACTGACATTTTGGAGTCTGACCTCTGAAGAGAGGCACCAGTGTATTCTGAAAGGTCTAAAAATGTAATCGATAGGGGAATGCAACAAAGGCAGGGATATTTGGCCTCTGGGGGAAAAAGGATTCTCAGGAGCCACGTCTTGAAAAAGGAGATACTATTTTCTAATATTTAAAGGATTAAATGAAGAATCGGTCTTCTAGCTTTCAGAGCCAGCCCAGTGGATGGTTGTTACAGGAAGAACATTCTTGCAATTCCAATGAAATAACAGCTGTCCCTTGAAGTGCCAAGCTGCCCGTGACTACAGGTGTTAAGTCCAAAGTAAAGCGAAAGGACCCTCTTTGGAGATGTGGGAGAGGAAACCCTACTTTGAGGACAGAGCTAGACAACCTTTAGAATATGTTGTATAGCTAAGACTGTCCGCTTACGGGGCCAGGATTACAAGAAGGCTCTTTTTTCTCTTCCGATCATGAGCAAATAGAGTGACTGCTTTAGGGAACCGAGTGATCACTGAAGACAACATTTTTCTTATTTGCCTTATTCTCTGAGAACTCTACTGAGTCTCAAGACAGTTTTTGAATAAGAAGATGGTAACAGTTGTGGGGGGGGGGGGATACAAAGTCGTTTGGAGTCCAAGAGAAACTAAACAAAGCTATGAGTTTGGACTGAGAATGGAACAAACCTGGTCCCAAGAGCTGGAATATGGTGGAGTGTTAAAAAATGCCCATAGAGGCAGAGGACCTTAGCTTCTACTTTCTTCCATTTGTGATCTTGATTTCCTTTCTACTTTGATTACTTAAAGTTATCCCTATCCATTATATCATGAAAGAAAGAAGTACAGACAGTCACATTATAATTTCCAGCTCAGGACAAACATACGCATTGCTATATGAATCTGTTGAATAATTTAGCAAACACAGAAGGCTGCACAGGGATTTGAAAAGCAGAATTTAAAACAAAGGAGGAAATCTGAACAATGGATTGCTAAAGGTCAGATTTGTTAATGGAAGATCGAAGCAAATCAAATCACCAAAATTTCAATGCCCCTTTTCATCATAATTACAAACATCATTTTTTACCATCCCTAACGAGGTAATTTCAAATGCCAATTTTTATTTTTTCTAAGTATTTCCTCCTTTGTTGTACATCACCTTTCTCTCCCCATAACCTCCATTATCCCATTCCTCTTTTATATCCCTCTATGTGCCAAATGTGTTCAAAGCATATAGTAAATAGCATTTTCTGCCCTTCTTCAGGCTCTTGCAACTGTGGAGGAAAATTCCCAGCTCAGAACATGTTAATGCGTCATGCATGCTCCATGGCTTCAGAGATCCAGACTTCAGAAAGCCCAGCTTGGATAAATGCAAGGAATGTGAATAATTCTGCTTTGGAATCCATGAAGTGCTTAGTGGAATTTAGGGACAATTTCTTTTGTGTTTTCACCATCTTGTTTTGCAACTGTGAAATACACATTTTTCCCACTTTTTTTTTATTACATGTGGGCAGTTTACAGACATATAGTAATAGTAAAACCACCTATGCACATGTCCATCCCTAAGACTTAGAGATAGAACATTACAGAGATACCTCAGAAGCCCTGGGTACCCATAAATGAAGGCATCCTCTCCTGGTGCGAAAGACAACTACCCTTCAGAATTTTTTGTCAGTGTCAGAATTTTTTAACGGCCCCACCAGCTGCGTGAGAGTACTTTTCTCCATAATTTTATCACTTAACCCTGCATCCCCAAACAACATATTGTTAGTTTTACCTGCTTAGAAACTTTATATAATGGAATTATTTCTTTCATAAAATTTTCTTTCCTGTTTTCCAGATTAACTCAGATTAAACACTTTTTCAGATTAACCTATTTTCATGTGTATAGCTATAATTCATTTATGTTTTTTAGCTACTATACAGTATCCCATAATAAAACTATACAATAATTTCTTTTTCACATGACTGTTAATGGATATTTATGTGGTCTTCAGGTTTTTGTTATCATGGACTCTTTTTTACGTGCCTTGAGATATACAGGTGTAAGGGTTTCTCTGGGATATGTGCCTCAGATTAAAATGGATAGGTTGTAGAAATGAACGTGTTCAACTTTACTTGGTAGTGCTAACATGATTATACCAATTAACAGCCCCACCAGCTGTGTGAGAGTACTGGGTGTTCCACACTCTTACTCAAATTTGGACTTGTCTGAGTGGAATGTTTGCCAGAGGCTGAGTGTGAAATGGCACCCCACTGTGGTTTGATTTCCTTGAATACTAATGTGACGGTGTTTCATGCGGTTTTTGGGTCACATTTGTGTTTCCTCTTCTGTCTGTTTTCTACTGCAGTTTTTCTCTTTCTATTGCCTTTGGGAAATATTTATATATTCTAGATTTATATCATCCTTTGTCAGTTATATCTGTTGCAAACTTCTTAAAGGTACAACTTGTATTTTGACCCTCCTTATGGTGTATTTTGAAAAACAGAAGTTCTTAATTTTAACGATAATTTATTGATCTTTTCATTTTGGGGATCTTGACTGAGAAATTCTTCTTTAACCCAAGGTTATTAAAATGTGCTTCTATAAATGTTTTTAAAAGGATTATAGTTTTGCCTTCTTCATTTAAACATTTTTTTAATGTTTATTTATTTTTGAAAGAGAGAGAGAGACAGAGGACAAGCGGAGGAGGGACAGAGAGAGAGGGAGACACAGAATCCAAAGCAGGCTCCAGTCTCCAAGCTATCAGCACAGAACCCAATGCAGGGCTCAAACCCACAAGCCAAGCCGTGAGATCCTGACCTGAGCCGAAGTCGGATGCTTAACACGACAGACGGAAGGACAGACTGAGCCACCCAGGCGCCCCTTGCCTTCTACATTTAAATGTATATTCTACCTTGGGTTGATTTTTATGTAAATGTGTAAGGCAGGGATCTGTTTCATTACATTCAGTAGAATAACCAGTTTTCTCAGCTGTCGTTACTGATAGTCCTTTCTTAGCCCATCAATGTGCATTGTCCATTCTACAATTTTTCAGGTTGCTGTGTGTGAGTCATTTTATATTCCATTTGTCTGTATATTCCTGTAACAATACTATACTTCTTAGTTGCTATTACTTTATAATTAAATTTCTGATATCTGATAGATCAAGTCCTCTTATTTAAACCTTCTTAATGGGTAGCATTTGATTTTTTCATACATAGTCCATATCCATTTAAATTTACCCACATATTTGCCCTTTCAATTATTCTTCATTTCTTGTATTTTCATGATTTGATCTGGGATCATTTTACTTCTGTCTGAAAAATTTTCTTCAGTGTATCTGTTGGTGCATGTGTCCCAGTGTCCTATTTCCTAGGTTTGTGTTATCTAAAGTTACCATTTTTGCTTCAATTTTTTAAACAATATTTCGCTAGATGTCAAAATCTACACTTTAAATATATTTCTTTTTCCACACTTTAAATATATTATTCTATTTTCTGGCTTTCATCATTTCTGTTGTCTTATTTTTGTTCATTTGAAAGTATGTTTCTTATTTTTTTAATGCTTTTCATATTTTCTCATTTTCTTTGTAGTCAAGGTTTTCTTTATATTTCTCTTTTTTTAATTTTTCTTAATGTTTTTATTTATTTTTGAGACAAAGAGAGACAGAGCATGAGCAGGGGAGGGGCAGAGAGAGGGGGAGACACAGAATCTGAAGCGGGCTCCAGGTTCTGAGCTGTCAGCACAGAGCCCAACGTGGGGCTCGAACTCACGGAGTGTGAGATCATGACCTGAGCTGAAGTTGGACGCTCAACCAACTGAGCCACCCAGGCGCCCCTCTTTATATTTCTCTTGTTTGGTTTTGTGGCATTTCTTCAATCTGGTTTATCACTTTTCATATATCTTAAAATAGTCTCAGACATTATCTCTTCAAATATTGCTTTTACCACTCTCTTTTCTAGCTTTCTATAATTAAATATATGTTTATTTTCTATTGACTTATTTTCTAGCTTACTAATTATCTTTTCAGGTGTGTCTAATCTTTAAACCCATTTACTGAGTTCTTTATTTTAATTATTGTCATTTTCAGTTGATTTTTTAAAATAGATTCAAATTCTTGCTACAATTCTTTTTCTCGGTATATATTCTTCAGTATATGAACCTATTATTTTATTTTTTTAAACTTTTTTTTCAACGTTTTTTATTTATTTTTGGGACAGAGAGAGACAGAGCATGAACGGGGGAGGGGCAGAGAGAGAGGGAGACACAGAATCGGAAACAGGCTCCAGGCTCCGAGCCATCAGCCCAGAGCCTGACGGGGGCTCGAACTCACGGACCGCGAGATCGTGACCTGGCTGAAGTCGGACGCTTTAACCGACTGCGCCACCCAGGCGCCCTGGAACCTATTATTTTAAAATCCATGTCTGGTAACTTCAATAATTGAATCTCCTATAGGTCTATTTATTTTGCCTGTTTTATTCTTTTCTTTTGGTTTTTGGTCAATTGTCTTATATCCTGGTTTACCTGCTAATTTTTTATTGAATACCAAACATCACATATTTAAAAACTGGAGAAATAATCAGAAGTTTTGAATGAACTTATGTTCCTCTAGAGAGGATTCACTTTTGTTTGTAGCAAAATTAAAAATGAGGTCAGATCATCTTAATCCTATCTGGGAATGAGCTAATTTGAATCTGTTTTTTTTTTGTGAGACCTGGACTGTTTCTAGTTCATTTTTTTGCCTCAGCTATAGCCATTCAAAGATCCTATGTGAAAGTTTGGGTTGGTTCTCAGGGCAACTCCTCTTTCCAGGCCCAAAACTCTGATATTAGTCTCCTAGCCCTCATAAAACTGTCTGCTCACCTTCTCTTCATTTTATCGTGATTCTCTTTTCACGCTTTCATTCTGCTGCTTACAAATTGGTGAATGCCTCAACTAGACAAGTGACACTGAATATCAAGTTTATCTCTTTTCATTTCTTATTCCTTCTATGCAAGATTTTAACCCTTCAAATCCTCACTGCCTTAGTAGCTCTCTGATGCCTTCAAATGGGTTGTTATTTTTATATTATCTAATTCTTCACAGAAAATGTTTGATATCCTAGACCTTCATAGCCAGACCTTTCTGTTTAAATTTTAGAATGAATTTGTCAAGTTTTATTTTTTAAATGTGAGATTTGTATTGAAAATTTATTGAATTGAAATTGAATTCAAATATTATTTTGATGAGAATTGACAACTTCAGTATATTAAGACTTCCTACCACTGAACATGATATATCTTCTTTTAGACCATCTTTCATGTCTTTTAATTTTTTTATTTTCTCTATAATGGATCTGGACCTGCTTAGATTTATTGATAGTTACTTCATGTTTATATTACTATTGTAGCGTATATATTTTTTCTACCACATTTTCTGGTTAGTGTTATAAAGATATAACACTTTGGGGGTGCCTGGGTGGCTCAGTCAGTTAAGCATCCAACTTTGGCTCAGGTCATGATCTCGCGGTCCATAAGCTCCAGCCCTGAGGCCAGCTCTGTGTGACAGCTCGGAGCCTGGAGCCTGCTTTAGATTCTGTGTCTCCCTCTCTCTCTACCCCTCCCCTGCTTGTTCTCTGTCTCTGTCTCTCTCTCTCAAAAATAAAAACATTAAAAAAATTTTGTTTAAGATATAGTAACTTTGTGTTACTTCTTGTAATTTAACTGTAGATTCTTTTTGTTTTCTATGAACAGCTTTATCATCTAAAAATAATGAGAGTTTAATTTCCTTGTTTTCAATACTTGCATATTGTTAAAAATTTAATCTTATTGTTTGGGGAATATTACTGTGTCTACAACATCTAGCATAACATTGAATGAAAATGATGATACTAGCGGAGCATCTGGGTGACTCGGTGGGTTGAGTGTCCAGCTTCAGCTCAGGTTATGATCTCTGGGTTTGTGAGTTCCAGCCCTCCATGGAGCTGGGTGCTGACAGCTCAGAGCCTGGAGCCTGCTTCGGATTCTGTGTCTCCCTCTCTCTCTGCCCTCCCCTTCTCATGCTCTGTCTCACTCTCTCAAAAATAAACATTTTTTAAAAATTTAAAACAAAATTCACAGAAAAACATAGTTAAAATGTAAGCAAGCAATCACCCTCCTCAGTAATAAAAAATGCAAATAAAAAAAAGAAAGTGATGATTTTAGGGCATCCTTATCTTGATCTTGATCTTCAACATTTAACCTTAAAATATAATGTTCACTGTGGAATTCTGATAGATTTTTCTTCATCAAGTTAAAGACTTTTCTTATTTTGCTAAGATTTTGCATAAATGGATGTTGAATTATATTGAAAAATTTTCCTGCATCTATTAAATTTTTTCTGTTTTGTTACTTTTATACTTATTGGCTTTAAATATTTAGTCAGTTTTTCACTTACCATATAGTTGTCACTTGGTCATGTTATCTTTTTGCTATATTGCTAAATTAATTTGTTAAAATTTTGTTCAGACTTTTGCATATATATTCATAATTGAGTTTGGCCTGCAATCTTTCTTTCTTTTCTTGTGCTATACTTGTCTACATTAGAAATAAGTATTATATTAATCCCATAAAACTTTTAAAATTAAAGAACAATTTTTAAGACTTTTTCTAGAGCAGTTTTAGGTTCATAGCAAAATTGTGAGCAAGTTACAGATGTCCCATAAATCTCTTGCCCCCACACTGCCTCCCCCTTATTGACATCCTCCACCAGAATGGTACATTTGTTACAACTGATGAACCTACGGTGACATATCACCCACCCAAAGTCCATAGTTTACCTTAGAGTTAATTCTTGGTATTGTACGTTCTATGGGTTTGGACAAAGGTATGACACATATCCATCATCCGTATTATACAGAGTATTTTCACTGCCCTAAAAATCTGTGCTCCACCCATTTATCCCTCTCTTTCAACTCCTGACAGTCACTGATCTTTTATTGTCTCCATAATTTTGCCTTTTCCAGAATGTCACACAGTTGGAATCATACAGTATGTGGCCTTTACAGATTGCCTTCTTTCACTTAGGGATATGCATTTAGGGTTCCTCCATCCCTTTTCATGGCTTGATAGTTCTTTTCTTCTTAGCACTGAATAATATCCCATTGTCTGGATGCACCACAGTTTATCCATTCACCTACTGAAGGACATTGCTTCCAAGTTTTGACAATTATGAATAAAGCTGCTATAAACATCTATGTACAGGTTTTGTGTGGACATATTCAAGTCCTTTGGGTAAATACCAAGGAGTTGATTGCTGGATCATATGACCAGAGTATGTTTCGTTTTATAAGAAATGCCAAACTGTCTTACAAAGTGGATGTACCATTTTGCATTTCCACTAGCAACAAATGAGTTCCTATTGCTCCACATTTTTGCCAGCATTTGGTGTTGTCAGTGTTCCAGATTTTGGCCATTCTATAGGTGTGTAGTGGTTTCTCACTGTTGTTTTAACATTCAAATCAAGGGTGCCTGGGTGGCTCAGTCTGTTAAGCACCTGACTTTGGCTCAGGTCATGATCTCATGGTTTGTGGTTTTAAGCCCTGCTTCAGGCTCTGTGCTGACAGCTGGGAGCCTCTCTCCCCGTCCCCTGCTTGCTCTTTCTCTCTCAAAAATAAATATTTTTTTAAACATGCGAAGTAAAGATGGTGTGGAGCATATTTTCACATGCTTATTATTTGACATCTGTATATCTTCTTATTTTTTTATTTTATGGAAAAAATACGTATAATATGAGAATTAGGTATACCTTAAATATTTGGTTGAATTTTCTTTTTAGATCATTTAGGATTCAATCAAGGAAGCACAGCACTGGATATTATACAATAAAGAGTTTATTGTAGAAATTAGATCTTACATAATTTTAAGAGCAGCTGGGAGAGGAAGGTCCAGACTAGAGATATGGAGAATCAGAGGAAAGTCACTTATGAGCATCCCTGATGCAATGAGATGCACAGATAAGGTAAAGTTTGCAGAAAAATCTGCAAAGCCAGGTGCTCCTACCTTCTCAAGTGGGAGCATGAAGCAGAGCCAGTGGGGAGGTTAATGGAAGAGTTTTGTATCTGTGTTAAGTGGTGGCTTGGGAACACTGATATGCATTATATCCAACAATCAGGAAAAAGAGATGAACACCAAGCAATGGAGAGGAAGAACAATCTGCAACCTGACAGTAATCACCACAGGGAAGAGTGAGAACTAGCTAGCACCCATGCACCTATCTTTCACTGTATCTAACCATGATGACCAACCATATCACAAAAACACATAGGAATAAAATTGGGGGAACAGTTCCAGTTTACCAAGTTGACACAATGCAAGGCTACCAAATATGTAAAGCTCGATATTTTCCTTGTGGAAAGATTTAAAAAATTTTTAATTTCTTTAATGAGTTTAGGACTATTCAGGTTTTCTGTTTCTTTCTCTGTCAGTTTTGGTAAGCTGATTTTTTTTTTTTCTAAGCAATTGTCCATTGGATTAAATTTGAGATTTTATTCCCACAAAATTATTCATACTATTCTCTTATTCTTTAAATTGTTACCATGTCTGTAGTTTTATGCCCTTTTCATTCATAACATTAGTTGTTTATTCTCTCTTTTTTTCTGATTAATATTGTTGTATATTTGTTAAACTTTTTAAAACCACTGACTTTTGGCTTTTTTAATCCTCGTTTTTTTCCTATTTAATTAATTTCTCCTCTTATCTTTATGAAATCTTTGGTTATACTGTCTTTGGATTTATTCCACTTTTTTTTAGCTTCTTCAATGGAGTGCTTCTTAGCTCATTAATTTTCTATTTTTTCCTTTATAAGGATATAAAGCTATAAAATTCCCTCTCAGTGCCAGTTTAGTTATATTCCATTCATTGTGGTGTGTAGAATTTTCACAATTGTTCAGCTCTGTGTATTTTCTAATTTCCATTATGATTTCTCCTTTGGCTCATAAGTTATTTGGAAATGTTTAATTATCACTTTATTATTAACTCTAACTTAATTTCATTATGGTCAGAGAATATGGTCTATATCACTAAATTCGTGTGGTCCCCAGAAACTTATTGAAGCTACATCATTAATTAGCACATATTAATTCTCATGAAGTTATATGTTCACTATATATATCCAATTATAATTACTGTACTTTAAAGTCTTCTATATCCTTACTAATGTTTTTGTCTTCCAAGTTTATTAATTACCAGGAGTAGTATGATAAAATCTACTGTGATTCTATTTTCTTCAATACTTCTGATAAGTTGTTAATACATTTTTTGCTTTATATATTTGAGGATGGGTATTATGTGTATATGATTATAGAATTGTAGTATATTTCTGGAAAAATAAACATTTTATCATTATGAAGTAATTTCTTATCTCTAATAATGTATTTTATTATTCATCTTCACTTCCCTTCAACTTTGGATATAATCTTTAAGAACCAGTAAAATGAATAGAATATCTGCCCCACTAATTTCTGTAGATTGGATGTGAGAATTAATGAGGTCAAATAAGATAAGGAATATAAAAATTAGAAGTCGTAATGCAAATGTAAGATATAATTCTGGAGAAAAATATTTTAATTCCACACATTCAAAGACTTTTTAATAGTGCAAACTATCATACATATCCACATTTATAAGACTAGGTAGGCTTAAATGCGATTTGGATATAAATGGTTTAAAAGCTCAATCACAGCCCAGTCATTACCATACTTCTTTAGGTGGTATTTCCTTACCATTGAGGCAACAGGTGGAAATACTAATAAAAGCAGGTGATGATAGTGAGAAATTTTGGAAAGTTGCTATTGACAGAGATCACGTGGTTCTAGAACTCTAATTACATATTCTCTTACCTATCATTAGAAGCCACCACCTGTGTCTTTTGTGCCACTGTCTCCAGTTATAACAAATTAATATGTATTTAAAATTAATGTCCACATTTGACAGGGTATTTCTACTTGGCTTAACAGCTGGCAACAAATGTTAGAGCTAGAATATACAGACAAAGGGGTTATTCTCATAACACATGGTGTATTAATTACTTTTGGGATTATGAAAGTCAACTGAGATTTTCAGAACCCTTATGGGGTTTCTCAAATGCATCCTCTGCTTATAAGCATTCCGCCTTTAAAAAATAGATAAAAATGAAAACAAAACAAAACAAAAACTTTCCCAGCTCTACATAGGAATAGATGAACTGCACACTGTTGTCTGATACTAACACGGTCATTAATTAATGGTCTCATTAATTTTCTTTATCCAATGCATAAAACTTGATGAATAATCGACCAACATACCCCAAACATATATGTCTGAGGTAGTCATTTTAACGTAAAAAATAAATTGAATGGTTAATCTGTCATGATATTTGTGTACAATGCCCCTTGAAATTCTGACCCAGGGGATTAGGGCTCTGCTCTTTGCCCCATCTTCATGTGCCACTTGCCTGGATTCGAAGCAGTACAAACAAGTTTACCATAGTGTAAGCTAATACTATTGAAACAGTGGTCTTAAAAGGGGGCAAAATAATAACATGATTTAATTTTATGGTAAGCATGTACATGCATCATTTCACTTCAAAGCACAACAATCTTATGACAACAGTAATGTTATTCTCCCCATTGTAGAGATGAGGAAATTGAAGTTTAGAGAGATTCAGTAGTTTGAACAAGGTAACAAAGCTAGTAAGCGATACAATGGGATTTAAATCCAGTCCTGTGGACTTCAGAGACCATCTTCTTAACGACTATATTATGTATTGTCATTATATACATAGTGACACCACCTCACCTATGTGGAATTGATGTATCTGCATTCTGAGAATGTAGCCTAGAACAGTAAGGAAAAAATAAAAGGATGCAATATGCCAAAAGTCTAAGGGCTAAATTTATATACTTTACTCACTAAATGTTCTTAAACTTGCCTTCAATATACATTTATTCTCACTTTTGGTTACAATGCTAACTTTCTCGGTTATCTGAACACAAGTTTACAAAACAGAAGCAATAAGGAAGGTGACGAGGAGCTTGCAGGGAAGGTAATTGATAGAGACATGAGAGTTGACAGCTTGAAAGTCTATAAGAAAAGTAAAATATTTGGACTCAAGAACCTTTAATATACAGTAAAGGAGCTCTGATCATCACAAAACGGTAGCATTTTATTATGGCTGATGTGTAATGAAGCTCTTATGTTGTCAAGAAAATGTATACTTATGCTTGATGTGTTTTATAAAATGATAGATATACTTATGCTCAACATGTTTTATACAATGATAGAGAAAGTTATCCTGGACTAATAAAAGAACATTGGGTGTTTAAAGCAGTAAGGCTTTGAGTATCTCAATACCTCAGAGGTAGTAATAACATCTCAGTTTGTATTGGTATTTGCTGTGACTTTAAGTTGTTTTCACACAAAGGATGATTCATTTTAGAGCTAAAGAAACCAAGGTGCATACACTTGACTCACTGTCCAAAATGATTCCCTAAATGTTCTCAATAGCAACAGTTTTACTATACTTTCATTATTCTGGCAGATTAATGATATAAATGAAAAATAGGAACCCAAATAACTCAGGCACTAACGTGGGATTTATAACTCTTAGTTTAGAATGCATCCTAGTAACTGTTTGGAAGATGGTGGTGGAGTAGGAGGACCCTACACTCACCCCGTCCCATGAGTACAACTAGATAAATATGAAATCATCCTAAATACACCAGAAGAGGGCCTGAAGACAGGTAGAACAAACCTCACAACTAAAGGTAGAGAAGAAGTCACATCAAAGAAGATAAGAAGTGCAAAGATGGGCTTGGAAAAGAAACAGATAATGGCTGCTGTTGGAGGTGGGGAGCATAGTCATAGAGAGGGGTAAGAGACAGACTAGCACACAGAGGAGCACATGGGGAAAAGGAATCTCCGTATCAAATGGCTTAGAAAGCAAGAGGAGCCAAATTCATGAGTTCTTGCAACCAGCATCAGTTGAAACCTGGAGTTTTAAAGGTCACCATGCTTGCTTCTGGGAGAGCTTGGAGAGCATTGAGTCTGCTCTTGGAGAAAAGGCAGGAAAACACCTCAGGAACATACAGCATGGAAACAGTGATCCGAAGAGCACCTGGGGCACACAGTGGGGATATTATTCACTCATCTTGAAGCACATCCCAGAGAGACAGCACTCATGGAGAGACCTCTAAGGGAACACAGAAACTGGCAGGTGCCGTGTCCCTCCTCCACCCCTCAGCATAAATACAGAGCCACTTGTGGGAACCAGCACAGCACTGACACTCACTACCTAACTTGCTTACTGACAAGCCCCAACCCCTGTGGAGCTGCCACTCTCAGTTGTGCTTGCCTCAGTCCCAGGACAGTGGATCCCCTCTACCAGAAGCCCAGCCCAAAGCCCTGTTCAAACCACCTCCTGACCTGGGGATTTTTCAGAGCCTCAGTTACGGTGGTGGTAGTGACAGGTCTCATTTCACAAACAGACCAGAGCAAACTTAGTTAAAATGTGCCACGTGCAGGCCAGGGACCAAACACTGTTCATAACAGGCAAAGAGCGGCTCTGCAGTCAACTGGTCTAAAAGATAAAGCAGCCAGGACAAAATAGCAGAGCACACATGGCACCCACTGGAGACACTCCAGGAAACACCAGGTCCTGGGAAGCAGGGGCACTGCAGGATCTCTTCTTCATAAGGCCATTGCCCTCAAGGATAGGAGAGGTAGCTGACTTTCCTAACATGTAGCAACAGGCATAGAGACTTAGACTAAATGAAAAGACAGAAATTTATCCCAAATGAAAGAACAGGACAAAACCATGACCAGAGATCTAAGTGAAACATATGTAAGTGACATGCCTGATACAGAATTTAAAGTAATGATCATAAGGATACTCACTGGACTTGAAAAAAGAGTGGAGGACATGAGTGAGACTCTTACCACAGAGATAAGGAATACTATAGCAGAGATAAAGGGCACAATAAACAAAATGAGAAACATGCCCAATAGAATGAACAGCAGTCTGAAAGAAGCAGAAGAATGGAGAAACATCTATCATGCAAATGAATACCTAAAGACAGAGTAGCAATACTTACATTGCACAAAGTAGACTTTAAAACAAAGATGATAACAAGAGACAAAGAAGGGCACTATATAATAATAAAGCGGATAATCCAATAAGAAGATACAACAATTGTAAATATTTATGCACCTAACATGAAACACCCAAATGCATTAAACAGTTACATCAATGGACAGATTATCTAAACAGAAAATCAATGAGGAAACAATGGCTTTGAATGACACACTATAACAGATGGATTTAACAGATATATTCAGAACATTCCATCGTAAAGCAGCAAATACACATTCTTTTCAAGTGCACATGAAACATTCTCCAGAATAGATCACATATTAGCCCACAAAACAAGCCTTAACAAATTCAGATCAAAGTCATACCATGCATATTTTCGGACCATAACACTATGAAACTATAAGTCAACCACAAGAAAAAAATCTGGAAAGACCACAAATACATGGAAGTTAAACAGCATGCTAAACAATGAATGAGTCAACCAGGAAATAAAAGAAGAAATAAAAAGGTACATGGAAACAAATGAAAATGAAAATACAATTGTCCAAAACCTCTAGGATGTGGCCAAAACAGCTCTGAGAGGGAAGTCTAGAGCAAGACAGGCCTACTTCAAAAAGCAAGAAGCTTAGCCTTACATCTAAAGAAACTAGGAAAAGAACAATAAACAAAACCTAAAACAAGCAGAGGGAAGGAAATAAACATTAGAGCAGAAATAAATGATAAAGAAACTAAAAAACAATAGAACAGATCAATGAAACCAGGAATTGGTTCTTGAAAACATCAATAAAATTGATAAACTTCTGGGCAGACTTATCATGAAAAAAGAGAAAGTGTTCAAATAAATAAAACCACAATGAGAAAAGAGAAATAACAATCAACACCACAGAAACTCAATTATAAGAGAATATTATGAAAAACTATGTGCCAACAAATTGCAAACCTAGAAGAAATGGATAAATTCTTAGAAACATATAAACTACCAAGACAGAAACAAGAAGAAATAGAAAATTTAAACAGATCAATTAATTACCAGCAACGAAACTGAGGCAGTAATCAAAAAACTCCCAACAAACAAAAGTCCAGAACCAGATGGCTTTGCAGGCAAATTCTACCAAACATTTAAGAAAAGTTAATACCGATTCTTCTCAAACTATTCCAAAATATAGGAAAGGAAGTAAAACTTCCAAATTCATTCTAAGAGGCCAGCATTACCCTGATACCAAAACCAGATGAAGAAACCACTAAAAAAAGAAAACTATATGTCAATATTCCTGATGAACATAGATGCAAAAATTCTCAACAAAATACTAGTAAATTGAATCCAACAATACATTAAAAAAAACGATTTACCACAACCAAGTAGGATTTATTTCTGGGTTGCAAGGGTGGTTCAATATTCACAAACCAATCAATATGATACATCATATCAATAAGAGAAAGGATAAGAACCATACAATAATTTCAATAGATGCAAAAAAAGCATTTGACAAAGTACAACAACCGCTCATGATAAAAACTCTCAACAAGTAGGTTTAGAGGGAACATGCATCAACATAATAAAGCCCATCTATGAAAATCCTGCAGTTAATATCATCCTAAATGGGGAGAAACTGATGGTCAGGAACAAGACAGGGATATCCACTCTCACCACTTTTATTCAACATAGTACTAGAAGTCCTAACCACAGCAATAAGACAACAAAAATAAAAGGCGTCCAAACTGGTAAGGAAGAAGTAAAACTTTCACTGTTTGCAGATGACATGATACTATATAGAGTAAAACCTGAAAGACTGTCCACCAAAAACCTGCTAGAACTGATAACCGCATTTAGTAAAGTTGCAGTATACAAAATCAATGTGCAAAAATCTGTTGCATTTCTATACACTAATAATGAAGTAGCAGAAAAAGAGAAATTAAGAAAACAATCCCATTTACAATTGCACCAAAAATAATAAGATATGTAGGAATAAACCTAACCAAAGAGGTGGAAGACCTACTCTGAAAACTATAAAACACTGATGAAAAAACTCAAAGGCGACACAGAGAAATTGAAAGACATTCCATGTTTTTGGATGAGAAGAACAAATATTGTTAAAATGTCTATAGTACCTAAGGCAATCTACACATTTAATGCAACCCCTATCAAAATACCAACAGCATTTTTCACAGAGCTAAAACAGATAATCCTAAAATTTGTATGAAATCACAAAAGACCCCATATAGCTAAAGCAATCTTGAAAATGAAAAGCAAAGCTAGAGGCATCACAATTCCAGAATTTAATTTATATTACAAAGCCATAGTAATCAAAACAGTATGGTACCGGCACAAAAACAGACACATAGATGAACAGAACAGCCCAGAAATAAACCCACAGCTATATGGTTAATTATTCTTCAACAAAGCAGGAAAGAATGTCCAATGGGAAAAACACAGTCTCTTCAACAAAAGGTGCTGGGGAAACTGAACAGCAACATGCAAAAGAATGAAAGTGGATCAGTTTCTAACACCATACTCAAAGATAAATTCAAAATAGATTAAAGACCTAAATGTGAAACCCAAAACCATAAAAATCCTAGTACAGAGCACAGGCAGTAATATATCTGGCATTAGCTGTAGCAGCTTCTTTCTAGATATGTCTCCTGAGGCAAGGGAAATAAGAGCAAAAATAAACTATTGGGACTACATCAAAACTAAAAGGCTCTGGGGCACCTGAGTGATTCAGTCAGTTAAGAGTCTGACTCATGGTTTCAGCTCAGGTTATGATCTCATGGTTTGTGAGATCAAGCCCTGCATCAGGCTCCGCACTGATGGTGCAGAGCCTGCCTGGGATTCTCTCCCTATCACCCCTTTCTCTCTACCTGATCCCTGCTCACATGAGTTCTCTCTCAAAATAAATAAATAAAAACTTAAACAAAATAAAAATAAAAATAAAAAGTTTCTTCTGCA
The DNA here is from genome assembly GCF_023721935.1 of Panthera uncia. Lineage (NCBI taxonomy): Eukaryota > Metazoa > Chordata > Mammalia > Carnivora > Felidae > Panthera > Panthera uncia. Next base: position 90,139,865 of record NC_064811.1, on the reverse strand, counting down.
CAGCAAAGGAAACAATGAACAAAACTAAAAGGCAACTACAGAATGGGAGAAGATAATTGTAAATGACATATCCAATAAAGGCTTAGTATCCAAAACACATAAAGAACTTATAAAACTCAACACCCAAAAAACAAATAATTCATATAAAAAATGGGTAGAAGACATGAACAGACATTTCTCCAAAGAATACATACAGATGGTGAACAGACCCATGAAAAGATGTTCATCATCACTTACCATTAGGGAAATGCAAATCAAAACTACAATGAGATATGGCCGCACACCTGTCAAAATGGCTAAAATCAACAACAGAAGAAACAACAGGTGTTGGTGAGGATGTGGAGAAGAAGGACCCTTCGTGCACTGTTGGTGGGAATGTGAACTGGTGCAGCCACTCTGGAACACAGTATGGAGGTTCCTCAAAAACTTAAAAATAGAACTACTCTGATCCAGCAATCACACTACTGGGTATTTACCCAAAGAGTAAAAAAACACTAATTCAAAGGGATGCATGCACCCCTATGTTTATTGTAGGATTGTTTATAATAAACAAATTATGGAAGTCGCCCAAGTGTCCACCAACTAATGAATAGATAAAGACGATATGAGATACACACACACACACACACACTGGAATATTATTCAGCCATAAAAAAGAATGAAATCTTGCCATTTGCAACAACATGGATGGAGCTAGAGAGTATAATGATAAGCAAAAAATCAGTCAGAGAAAGACAAATACCGTATGATTTCACTCATTTGTGGAATTAAAGAAACAAGACAAATGAGCAAAGGGGGGGGAAGGAAAGAGAGACAAATCAAGAATATACTCTTAAGTATAGAGAACAAACTGATGTTTGGAGGTGGTGGAGGGAAGGGTTAAATAGGTGGTGGGGATTAAGGAGTGCCTTTGTGATGAGGACAGAGTGATGTATGGAAGTGTTGAATCACTATATTGTACACCTGAAACTAACATAACACTGTATGTTTACTAACTGGTATTAGTAAAAAAAAAAAAAAAAAAAAAAGAATGCATCCTGCAGGCTTAATTGTTGAGTGGGCACATCTTCATTTTCTACTGGCCCACCAGAAATGGAATTGAATCATGCCAGAATGGCCAAATATTCACTGCAGAAGAAAAAAAATATATGACCACCAGTTAGGTGGTTTGTTTTGTAATTTATATGCTTCCTTAAAGTCTCTGTTTCACATATATGCATGATTAACATAATACTAAATGTTTTATCACATATTTTCCTATCGAGCTATATTGTTGCTAGCATATGGCTACTAGCTACAGAAGTCCTATGAAGTTCCAAATGGGGAAGTACTTTCTGCTTCAGGCATGTCCAAATTTGAAGAGCTCAAGATGAATCAATGCATAGAACTAGGGTTTCTCATTTAAAGATTTGAAAAAAGAAAGAAAAAGTAAAACAAAACAACATCTTGCCTATCACAGCTACTCAAATGACTAAGTATTTTCCTTTTCTTCCAAAATTATTTTTAAAGATTTATTATTTAGTGCTTTTAACACATTTTCAATTATCACACAATAATCATTTACTCATATGAAAATGATATGAGTTGGAAATCAAGGCTAATAGGTGAAACTGGAACAATATGGTTTTAAAACAATATAGGGTACTAAGCCTTCATTAGATGCTAGAAAAAGAGGGCAGAAGGCTCATTTTATATGTAGTAGGCGACATTTAGTCAAATAGAATCACAATCAGGCATTGTGCCCAATGAGATCGTAAGAGTCAAGAAATAAAAATAGTCTGGGAAAAAATGCAAATCAAACATCTTAGATGAAAATGCTCTTTTCTAAACATAAGTTTTTAAAATAGGATATTTCTGGTAGAAAAGTGGAACCACAAGAAAAGAAGCCATCTCTTCATGGTGACTTGTTGATTAAAGAACATTTTTTCTTTAATCTGACCAGGGAGCCAATGTTACAGCCTGGTTCAGGACTTCACATGCTCCCAATTTATGAAGAATCAGGTTCACTGAAAACCTTGAAGGAAACAAGGGTTTTCTGGTTCAAAGGTAATGTTATGTTATGAGCTATGGTGGTCTCATGTCATCTCTTTAGTTATCATTGAAATCCTAAAAGAGATAGTAAAAATTTTTAAAAATGTATACTCTATACCTTTAAAGCTTCAGAAATGCTCACTTTTGGAAGAGAAATAGGATTCACACTTAGGAATATAATTTCCTCATAATTGGGAACATTCTGAGTATTGTTTTCTGAGGTCATTTCACTCATTAGGAAAAAAAAAATAGATCTTATGATCCTTCAGGGTACTGGCTGTCAATTAAAGCAAAACTTAATACGGAGTACAGAAAAATCTGAATTAACTGGAAGAGGGATCATACTGAACAATTATCTAAGTTACCCTCCTCACCACCAAATCTTTACCAAAATATCTAAGTATCTACCCAAAGAGTTGTGCTTCAGCTCCTTTTTATTCTGACTTCCGGTATAACCAAAGTCTAAGGAGTTGAAGAGAAACACAAGAAAAGATAAGCAAACGGATTAGCTAATGCATTAACACAATAATCCAAAAGCCTAAACAGTCTACACTTACTGTATCAGGTTGTATAATGGTAGTAACAATGTCTTAGCTACAAGAATGAGATTTAATTAGAAAACGTTGTGTAGTTTTACTTTATAAAGTTACAATGATAGATTTCAAAATTATTTTTAGAAGTGTAAAAATAGGAAGCTTGGCAAATCACTTTGGTTCAACTCTAATATCCCTTAGACTATAATTTATTGCTTAACCAGGAATACAATAAGATGTTTATGTTTATAATGATTTTATTTAAATAATTAGTAGAGATTGATTGTTCAAAATGAAAATAAATCTGGAAATTTGCTTACAATCTCATATTTGAAAAAGGTAAAAATTCTGTGCAAACGCATGAAGGAAAAATTTACCATTTTCATTGAAAAAAATTCCATGGGGAAAGGATAGCAATGCTTGAGAAACACCGATGTCTCTTGGGTAATGTTTTAAAATAAAATATTTTCATTCAAAGATTTTAAAAGAGAAAACATAAGCCAACTAATTCTGAAGAAATCAGATTCTCAGTTGGTACATTTTTTGATTTGGTTTTAAAATTTCATTCTGTGAGATTACCAGCATGGACCACACCAATGATAAGTTAAATGCCCACAATGTATCATACCAGTAATTTTAATATTCTAATCATCTTATGAGATTGAGCCAAATGTTCTGTCCAGATAAAAGGAATTACCTTACAACTGACCGAGCCAGTGTGTTTGCCTACTTTAACCCCAGATTTCTTCTGGGGCTGCAGAGAAAAAAAATATCTATCTGCATTGACTATTGAAGACAACACAGTGTACCAAGCACTATGTACTTTGGTTTCAAATGAGTTACCTAGTGATTCTCACTGTGACTCTTACTTGAAAATCTGCAACGGACTGCTTGGAGGAAGAAACAAAAGCACAACTACCTATTTGTCTCCAGGATACTGAGTAGGTGATTAGTGGCAGAGATTGTGAAACCAAAATCTGTATTTTCTCTATACTTTTTGAAGTGAAATATTACTGTCTATCAATACAGTTTATACCTCTTGACCTTCCTTTCAATTCCAGTGTTCACTGAGTCAGCTTCTTTTGGTGTGGTAGATCTGAGGCCCTTTGTTGCAATATGGGGTTTGCTGACAAGAGAGATTGTGACTTCTCAACCCCCAGAGCAATGGGCTGTGCCTCACAGGAAGGGAGATGAAAACCCCACTGCATTCCGTGGGGACCAGAGCCTTTATCACTGGATGGTGGAATGCAGCAGCCTTGCTCTCCGCCCATGTACACCTGGGGTTCATTTCTCCGTGATGGCAGTTGCACTGACCCTATACAAAAGGAAAAAGGAATTTTAGGATTCACATCATTCCCAATATCCAGCAAGAGAGGCCCTAATAATAGTGATTGGAGAGTAGGCCTAAAAGATGAGGCACAAAATGAATCCATTCTCAGACTACCTGGATCCAATATTTTTAAAACTTGGTTGGATGAGACAAATCAAAGGCAATACTACCTGACATTCCATTTTAACTTTCTCTGTGTACTTCTCTCCCCATCTGGGAGACTTGAGAACAGAGGCCAGATTTTAAATGCACTTGCATGCCTATGCCCTAGCATGGCACTTGGCCCCTAGCACAGTGCTAACTTAACCTGCACCAACTGATGTTGGTTGAGGTCAATGAACATGGTTCCATGGATCCACCACCAGCACAGCCTGTATTTTAATGGTTTTTCCAGGAGCAGAGAAGGAATTGGCTCAGAGCCAGTCTCAATCTTTTATCTCATTCTCCACTCTATTTCCTTACTGCGGATCTCTTTGTGCACTTTCACCACATATATTTATGAGACAGCTGGACATGATTGGGGGGTGTGATCACTCATACTGGGAGACAGCTTTATGAATGGCCCACAGAGAATGGGTCAAACTGCAGTAGAGTGAGCAAAAAGGGAGACATTTTAATCTCTTTCTGTGTACTCAGCTAACCAAGTTCTTAGTTCTTTCTTGAGTTTAACCATACCTTGGTCAAATCACTGTGCTACTGATTAACTGGCAAAATTATACGTACCTTGACAGTGAATTACTTATGCAATAAAGAATTTGATGCTTTTACCTCCTCAAGAAAAAGTAATATGTAACTACAAGGTACTCCATTACTTTCTAATAATGTTAGTAATAACAACAAAACCCAAGTAATGTTTGAAAATGCTAACTGTGTTCATTACACAAGTAACAACACTAATAACAGTTTATATGTAAAACTATATTTACTATAATTTTAATATTCAATTCTTAAGTGTACCATAATATCCAGGGCTTTCCTCAAGGAAAAAAAGTTTTACTGAATTTGGGTTACATGACAATACATGTATGAGACAGAAGTGTAGAGTGAGTTTTTCAAAACAAGAATCCCATGTTCTCTCCATATGGATATCTGAAGAGGAGAGTATGGTAACAAGCATATTTACAAAAAGCAAATGTCAAAAAATATAAGTAGAGTTGAAGCCCCTCTCAGCAGAGAAACTTTATGTTGGCTCAAAGTTTCTTTGAACCTTTCTAACAGCGTAGGATTCAAAACATGTTCAACTTTGCCCCCTGAATTATGAAATAAAACTGACATCTGAGACCCATGCCCAAGATGTCATAATGCAACCCTTGGCAAAAGTATTATTTTAAAGGGTGTCTAACTCCATTTCCACGTGAAGCAGACTGAGTTCCAGAGAAGCCTGAGAACCTGGGTTGATTTTATGGCCCCTCTCCCAGTAGCCATGGACTTCACAGATGGCCAGGCATCTGGCTGAGGGCTAGCTCCTGAGAAGACTTGAACACTCCCAAATCCCCAGGAGGACCCCCAGATCAATTTGAATTCAGAAGAACCTTCCTAGTAGAACACAGAACACATTTTCTTGGAGCCATTTATAATTTCACCGGAACTACACCTACAGCTACCAATACAGATCCCAAACCCCAAAAATGACCTCAAAACCCAACTTAATTCAAGTAAGGAGTCATTCATTGTGTGCTTGCTCCAAGTGATCTAGCAGACTGGTATGTGACCAGAGTTTTGAGCAAACGTGCTAACCTCACATAAGATAGGAATCCAATCCAAACACATTTCTCTAAGTTCTAGAGCATTCCAATACAACCCAGCTGCTTGCATAGCTTATACAGCTTAACCATTGTTTTTGTGCTTCTTTGAGACTTTCACATTAAGGAAAACATTCAGGATCCAAGTAAAGATAGCCATTCACCTGTCTCCCGAGAGGAAAACTGGCTAACATCTGCTGCCTCACTGTCCTTGAGGGCCATAGATTGACTTCCATTCCTGAGATTTTGGTGTTCCTTTATAACCACAAACTGCAGAGAATACAAGAGAGGGAAGGAGAGAGAAGACATTGCTATAATTCACAAATTATCTCAACATACATTAAACCAAAGTCTATGGCTTCGTTATGTTCATCCTATGGAATGTGAAAGTTGAAAGGCCCTGCCAAATTTATTGCTCTTGCTAATGGAAAATTCAGGAGCCATACTACTCTACTCATACATACTAGCCATTTAATAGAGAATACTCTATTAAAGCAACTAGGCACTACCAATGGCTTTAGTGAAGAATCTATTCTAATTCTGGAATCCCAACTTTTGGGTCATGGATCCCAAGGATACCACTGTTTTATTTTAAGCAATCCAAGAATCCATAGTGTTCTAACCATTGCCCAAGAGCCAAATAAGATCTCATATGTGTATGTGATCCAGTGTGTTCAAATATGTGTATGTGTTTAGTTTATAAAATTCATTTAAACCTGCTACCAAGTTCTAAGGAATTTGGGGTGATTAATGGGTAATAATAACTAATAGTAGAACTACTATTTTTCAGGGATCCACCAAATGCTTCTTCATAGTTGAAGAGCTTGGGAACAAGAATTCTAAAAGGCAGGCCCAGAAAAATCCAGCATTTCTCTTTGGTCAAAAAATTGATTATTTTGTCCTTATGGTATTATCCACAATTGACTGGGCACTTGCGATGCAGGCTAACCAGAGTTCACTGGCTCACATTCACACTAGATAGATTAGCTATTAAAATAGATCAATAAAAAAAATAGATCAAGGGGTGTTTGTGTGGCTCAGCCGGTTGAGCATCCGACTTCGGCTCAGGTCATGATCTCACAGCTTGTGAGTTTGAGCCCCATGTCAAGCTCTGTGCTGACAGCTCAGGGCCTGGAGCCTGCTTCAGATTGTGTCTCTCCTTCTTGCTTTCTGTCCCTCTCCTGCTCATGCTCTCTCTCTCTCTCTCTCTCTCAAAAATAAATAAACATTAAAATAAAGAATTGGTCACACACACACACACACACACACACACACACACACAAAGATCGATGATAAAATTAAAGAAAATAAGTTATCTCATGTGGAGGACAAAGGATGTAATTTGCAAGTCCTTCCTCACCAGTGAGTAACTCAGCAGAGGGACTGCCCCAAGATTTTAGCTGATCATGCTCTGCTGGCTCAGAAATGGGCTTTCTACAGAAACGAGCCCAGACTCAGAAATACAATGAGGAAAAGGGAACAAAAAAACCTCCCTGCTAATATTTCCCTTTGAGAAAAGTATAGGAAGAATAATGAGTAGGGAGAGAAATGTTGGTGAATCCCATGAACATGTGTTTTCATTTTCTTATTTTCCACAGTGCTAATTATCCCTCACTGCTTTCTCTTCATTAATGGTCTCTCTGTAGCAATATATTGCAAAAGCACTACATGACCCACTGTTTAAGGGCGCATACTCATTATTTCTGACTGAAGTCAAAATCCAGTCCTCTGCACTGCAAATTTTCCAGCCACATGTGTTTCTTCCAGAAGAACATAAGCCCTAGAATTCTGGGCTGAGCTGGGGAAGGCAGCTGATAGAACCAGATTCGGTTCTGCTCCTTCTCCTGCTAGTTCAGATGCTCAGCTCTCTCTCACTCCCACTAATATCTACAGCAGCAGTTGGTGTCGATGACAATTACAGCAGACAGGATGGCTAGGGGGACAGAGCTCAGCAGCCTGAGACCTCCTAGTATATCTCTTAGCCAACAAGTTGCTCATAACAGTGGCAAGTGTTTTTGATTTTTTAAAAACTAGATAGAGATTGTTTCTCTCACTCTTCCATGATTTCAACAACATGAATTAAACTTGCTACCCAAAACCTGAATGAAATACCATCTAGACCAACATATGCAATAATGGTCATTTAGAAGTCTGCATAGTCATGAGGTCTCAAAGAACTGAGGACATTCTATAGGTAAGTCCACCCAGAAGCACACACTTATTAAATCTGGAGATACAGAAGTGGTCTCAGAGGCCACTGAATCCAAACGCCTCAGTGTCCTGAAGAGGAAACAGGAGTTAAATGACTTGCTGAAGATTAGACAGCCAATTACTAGGAGGGTAAAGCTAGACTTCACATTGCTTACTTTGTTTGTGTACTCAAGTTTCAGCCAGAAAATAAGTATACACTGAATGCCTATAAGAAGCAGGGACAATGATCACCTGTTAGGTAAAATTGTGGCCATGAGAGAGCTATTCTCTGGGAAAGCACAGTGAAGTGAAGGTGGGGGAGTGGGGAAATGGTGTGGGAATGGAGGCAATCTCCACCCTTCCATAATATCTTCCTAATAATCTTTTCCCTATTCACCCGCAGGTTTCAATCCCACCCCCATGGATCTGCCACATATTCCAGCCTTATCTGCAATGTATACAACAAATATTGCCAGCAGTACACTAAACTAGTCAAGTTACTCTGACAGGTGTCTGGAAATGGAAATTCCAACAGTTTTAAGAGAGCTGAGCCTATCCCAAACTTGTCGTGTACTGTTCCAAGATCAACTGCTGAAGTGGGTGATTTATGAAGCATTTTGAACTTCCCAATCATTATGCTTTTAGGAAAATGTGTAGATTTTAAAAAAAGAAAGAAAGAAAAGAAAATGTGTAGATTTGCCAGATAAAATATAGGACACCGAGTTAAATTTGAATTTAAATTTAACATTCAGTGCTAAGTATGAATTTAACTAGGTATCCTATATTTTTATTTGCTAAGTCTGGCAACAATTTTGCTGCTGAATTTTACAGATTTAAAAATGTATGTGAAGAAAAGAAATATTAAGAAAATTAGAGCATCAGCTGTATTTCAATAAATAAATAAATACATAAATAATAAACATCTACAGTGAGAAACCAGAAGAAGAAAGAAGATTAAAAAAAAAAGAAAATGAGAGCATAATCTTGGGTTTTTAAGACATCCATTTGAAAGAGATTACCTAAAAATTGGGAAAGACTTTTAACATCACCCATAAAAGTATAAGTTATAGAAAGAAGGTACATGACAGAAAAAAATAATGAGAAAAAAATGAACCAGGATCCATATGAAGCCAATTTCTTGCTTCATGTCCTTCGGTCACATTACCCAAGGTTGGGGACAAGAGGCCATCCCTGCCTCGCTGTCTGTAGGCCTACTAACTTCTCTGCTCGACTCTTCATAAGGATTCTTCAAATTTTTTGATGGTAGCTTCTTAGTTCTGCAATAAAGCCAAAATGTGAGACAATTTCAAAACAAAACACAACCAGAACCCTTTTAGCGATGGTCAGGGACAACCGCTTTTGCTACTGAAACATAGGTACTTACAATGTATGAGAGAGAAGAAATATTAAGAAAGCTAGGAGCATAACTTGGGGTTTTTAAGGTATTCTTTTCTCTGGAACTTTCCAGATGATATTTCATTTTTTCCAAGGTTCTCTGAGATGTTGTGGGCCAGGGGGCAGGGAGCCATGCATTCATTCACTCATGTGTACATACTGACTACTAACTATATCCCAGGTACTACCCTAGTACTGGGGATAAAGAAGTGGAGAAACAACAGCAAAGTCTCTACCTTAATGGACTTACAATTTGGGCGGCAGGGAGTGTCTATGGAAATAATATCACGGCAACTATGACACAGGCTATGTTAGCTCCATTTTATAAGTGAAGCCAGTGGGACTAGAAGATAGCAGTGACTCATGCAAGGCACACAGCTACCAAAGGCAACTTAGGAGTTGGGTCACAATGACACAAAACCTAGGCCTCTTCCATTGGCCTGGCGCCCTCTGCTGCTCAAAAGCATCAATGCAAGGACACACAGTGGAGAACCCAAGAGAATACTATCCCATACTTGCCAAGCTAGGAAACAGAATAGGTCTCTCGCCTCCAAATCTAGCTTTATAAACACTTATTTGTTTGACAAACATGAAGCACAAAGTCTATAGAAGGCATGGTGTCATGCACTGAGGGGAAGGGAAGTTAAGGGAGGGAGATCTAATATTAAGCTGCGATCCCTGTCTCCAAAGCAGTAGCCTCTAGAGGCAGAGAGATGGGTACATAATGTATTGAACAGCCATTTAACACAAGGCAATGAAGGAAATGTTATGGCAAAGATCACTAGCCAGCTCAAGATTCTGAAACAGTGCTGCTGTCTTGGGCAGGTGGCAGCTAAGTCCCTCTAGGAGTGTGACCATCTATCAAATAGGCCTGCCTGGACATCTGATCAAGAGTAGTACGGAAGGTAGGCACTCCTATGAAAACCATTCTAGAAACTGTGAGTTCAGTGTGACAGATGGTACTGGGTGGTGGTATGGGCTGTTACTGTTTTTAATCAAAGGCATCAAGGAAAATATTGAAGCAAGTGGATAATAGAAGCAGTTCCAAGTTGCAAAGTAACAAAGTTATAGGTTGTGACAGAAGTCTTCCTGTTGATTTTCTTACAAGGGGGTCCTTCCAAGAAATCAAGCTTTATGAAGTAATATTACAACATTTAAAAAATTACTTAGTTCCACAAACAAACTTTTGAGAGATATACCAAAGAGTGTTAAGTGCTCAATCTAGACAAGACATGCAAGGGGTAATACAAAAGGAGGAAATAACTGATTATAACTCCTTAAAGAAAATCATTCAGGGGCACCAGGTGGCTCAGTCGGTTAAGCATCCAACTAGGCTCAGGTCATGATCTCACAGTTTGTGAGTTCAAGCCCCATCTTGGGCTGTGTGCTTACATCTCAGACCCTGGAGTCTGCTTCAGATTATTCTGTGTCTCCCTCACTCTCTATGCCCTTCCCCTGCTCACACTCTGTCTCTCTCTCAAAAAATAAACAATATAAAAAAATTTAAAGAAAATCATTCAACATGCCTAAGATCTGTACTTACTGGTATACTTTAGTGACATGACAATATTTAGACAAGCAGTTTTAATTTGATCTTCTCAGAATCAATATAGCAGAGTACAAATGCAGTCAAACACATAGCTGAAAATTTGGGTTATCAGTTCCACTGACCAGAACTATTAAGTAAGTAATCATAGATTTGCTCAGAAAGAACTTTGCAGCTCTGGATGCATTCCAGTAAAAAGTAAAAGAAGGCGTTCTGATGAGTTTTTTTTTTGTGTGTGAAGAAATAGTTCTTATCACTTTTGACTTAGGTAAATGGGGGTCAGAAGCCAAAAATGTTCTTATTTGTATATAAAGTCTACACAGACCAGCTGAGCTGGTCTTTGAGTTCTAAGTCCAAAAAGCCAGCAATCTGACACTAGCTTTCAACCCAGAGCTCTGAAGAACATCAACAGAACATAAAACTTATTTACTATGTCATAGCCCATAGAATAAGAAAAAATACTTAATAATTATAGCACACATGAACTTGAGTTTCTTGTTTCCATTTTTTCTACACTATTTGCCAAGCATCTACTTTTCTTTCGGCATTCTGTCCAATGGAATAAATCTTGATTATTCGATATTCTTTCCACAAATCCAGTACCAGGCTAAAAAGTGAAATGGTTATTGTTGGCACTCTGAATTACAAATTTCAAGTTTGTGCTTGAGAATCTTGTCTCTCAAGATGTAAATAAAAGGGTTTAGAACATGTTAGTCTTTAGGGGAAGATTACAGTTCCTAAAAAAAATCATCATCTTAATAACATATAGTGTTTATTAAGTCCTATATGCTAGTTCTACACTAAACTCTTTAGTTAAATTAATTCAATTAATTTTACAATAACTCTTGAGATAAGTACTGTTCTTTGCTTCCATTTTATAGCAAAGGAAATTAATGAATACAAAGGTTTTAGATAACATGCCTGATGTTACTTAAGCATGACAGAGACTTATACCTGTGCAGTCTGACTCTTAGAGCCCATACTGTTAGCCACAACACTAAGATACAGCAGGATCTCAGACAAGCACATCTTGGATGACATTCTGAAATTCTCCACAATGCATGACACTAGCCTCCTGAATGGTTGTGTAGCGCTGGTAAACGTGATTGGATTTTTATCTGCAGATGGTGGGATAGGTATTTCCTACATTCCCAGAGAACTGGGACCGTTAAATGAGACTTAGGCTCTTTAGCCATATAATGATGAAACTGAATTAGATAAAAAGTCCTCTTTACCCCAAACGCGTTTTGACTCAATAGTTTTGTACAGCAGAAACTACAATAGCACATAAAATGCTTTTCGACATTGATGATGGTGGAGGATGATGTCATTTTTTAAGAAAATGGAAAATAATGGGGGCACCTGGGTAGCTCAGTCAGTGGAGCATCTGACTTCAGCTCAGTTCATGATTTCGCTATTTGTGGGTTCCAGCCCCATGTCAGGCTCTGTGCTGACAGTTCAGAGCTGGAACCTGCTTCAGATTCTATGTCTCCCTCTCTCTGGCCCTCCCCCGCTCACACTCTGTCTCTCTCTCTCTCTCTCTCAAAAAATAAACATTTTTTTAAAAAAAACTTTTGATGGAAAATAAGCAAACAATGTGATACCTATTCCTTCACCTTAATGTAGCATCATTTTTTTAATTAAACGTATAAATATTTTTGTTCCACAGTTTTTAAGTTTCACCTTGAAATTACTCAAAAAACAAAACTGAAGGAACTTCTGGGTGAGGGAAAATACTGATTCTCTTGAACAGAAGTAATAATTTGCAGAAAATTGACTCAGTGGAAGACAGCCATGAGAAATTAATTACGTAGCCTATGGGGGGAAGCATGTGATGCTAAGAGAAAAAAGTGGAATGTAAAAATGCATTATGCTCAGTTAACAGCCCCATAAACAACAAAGATACATTGACAAAGACTGGAGTGGAACAAGGAAAAGTAAAACCACTGATGTTTCAGAGCAGTGAAATCCTGAGACATTTCTTGTTGTCTTTTATTGTTAACGACACCTTTTAAATAAATGTAGCAAGTCTGTAACAAAAGTTCATCTCAGGGAGGCAGGCATTCTCCTGGGAGGAGCAAGAAAGAGGTTGTAACGGAGGGGCCCAGGGGGCTCAGTCAGTGAGCTCAGGTTTGGGCACCGGTCACAGGTTCATGGGATCAAGCCCCTCATGGGGCTCTGTGCTGACAGTGCAGAGCCTGCTGGGGACTCCTTCCCTCTCCCTCTCTCTCTGCCCCTCCCCCGCATGCACACGCGCGCTCACGTGCTCTCTCCCTGTCTAATAAATAAACAAACACTAAAAAAAAGGAAGTGCCAATGGATAGAAAAGGTCACCTGTAGCAGTGCGCCCCCCACAGCCCCAGCAGCAGCAGCAAGACGAGCGCCACCACGCAGACGGCCACCACAGTGACTTGCCGCTGTCTCCCTTGGCCAGCGTGGCGCAGTTCCCATTTCAAGTCCCGGTGCTGACATCGCTCCCCAACATAGCCAAAAACGCAGCTGAAACAACACACAAACAGAGGTCAGCAGTAAGCCCTGGCCAAAAACACTTAGAGTTTTCAGATTCGATATCCAGCTGTCTTTCAACCTCTGCATTTCCAGGCTCAGCTCTTTAGAAGCATATGGAAAATCCATCAGGGGTCAGTTGAAAGCACTCTGATTTACACGTTAATGCGGCATGGACTTCCCCCTTTAGTCTGTTTGCCCTGGGATGGATGGGGGATTATTTGCATACCGCCTCTATAAGGCATTGCAGAACATTGATTAAAGATCAGCTTCTGTTAGGCTAAAATCCTGAGGAGCTACCTTTAAGACCAACACAAAGCAACTCTGCCCTAAGAGCCAAGAGAGTTTTTAAACAAATGTTTGGCTAGATTGCAGTGAGTGGAGGTCAAAGGAAGGAAGAATTTGAAGGCAGGGCCCCTCACTTGAGACCAGGCTTATAAAAGAATGTGTAGCCTCTGAACAGGAAGTACAGCCTAGTCAGCTGAGGAAACATTTCTTTCTTTTTACAATTTTTTTAATGTTTACTTATTTTTGAGAGAGAGACAGAGAGACAGAGCGTGAGCAGGGGAGGGGCAGAGAGAGAAAGGGAGACACAGAATCCAAAGCAGGCTCCAGGCTCTGAGCTGTCAGCACAGAGCCAAACATGGGGCTCAAACTCACAGAGTCCAAGATCATGATGACCTGAGCTGAAGTCAGATGCTTAACTGCCTGAGCCACCCAGGCGCCCTGCTTTCTTTTTTAAAAAATCACTACTCAAGAGAAAAGGTCTTAGTGACAACATGTGAACTTTTGTCTACTTTCTTCAAGGGAGAAAAAAACTAAACGGAGGAAAAGGGGCATGCAGGGGCAGTATTTCATTAGTGAAACTGTAACTAGCATTACCAGCCACCAATATGCTTGTCAACCTTTGAGACAAAAGTAAATGAAACAATGCTGCCATCTACTGGGAATGTATACTTCCAGAAATTATGGGATCTTGGGTACAACAACTATATTCTATTACTCTTTGCAACGGCATAAACTTTAAAAAATATCCTATTAAACATTTTGAGATACCCACTTGTTAGGAATTTCTTCCTCCCTTGGCCCTGGATCAACTATCTATTATGTCCATATTGTCCATATCATATGAAGGAATGAATACACAGGGAATTGGTACTGGTCCTCATGATGGGAAGAGACAGTATGGAAAAAGCATTGGATGGAGCTTCAGAAGATCTAGACCCTAGGCCAAGCTCTACCTCGAGTTGGTCACAAGAGCACTGGAAAGTCACTTTCAGAGAGAGAGGGAAAGGAACTCGCATTTGTTAAGTATCCATGTGTCTGACACTGTGCTAGGCACTTTTACTCATTTTACTTTCAATAGCAAATTCCCATTTTATAGATGAGAAAAATGAGACTCGAAGGCAGTAAGTAACTTACACCAGGTCATACAGCTAATGAATGGCAGGGATTTTGTTTGTTTGTTTGTTTGTTTGTTTGTTTGTTTAGTAGAGCTGACACACAATGTGACATTAGTTTCAGGTGTACAACATGGTGATTTGACAAGTTTATATGTTTGTTGTGCTCACCACAAGTGTAGCTACAATCTGTCACCATATATCACTATTACAACATCAGTGACTATATTCCTTATGTTGTGCCTTTTATTCCTGTGACTTATTTATTCCATAACTGGAAGCCTGTGTCCCCCCATTTCCTTTCACCCATTTTGCCCAACCCCTCCATCTCCCTCCCTTCTTGCAGCCATCAGTTTGTTCTCTGTATTTATAGGTCCGATTCTGCTTTTTGTTTACTCATTTTTTTTAGATTCCACATAGGAGTGAAATTATATGGTATTTGTCTTTCTCAGTCTGACTTACTTCACTTAGTAGAACATACTCTAGGTCCATCCATGTTTTCTCAAATGGCACATCTCATCCTTTTTGTGGCTGTGTCATATTCCATCACGTGAGCGCACACACACACACACACACACACACACATACACACACACACACACACACACACACACACCACATCTTTCTTATCCATTCATCTATTACTGGACACTTAGTTTGCATCTATACCTAGGCTATAATAAATAATTCTTGCAATAGACATAGAGGTGCATATATATTTTTTGAATTAGTGCTTTCATTTTCTTTGGGTAAATACCCAATAGTGGAATTATTGGATCATATGGTATTTCTATTTTTGATTTTGGGGGGAAATTGCATACAGTTTTCCACAGTGGCTGTACCAATTTATATTTCCACCAACACTGTATGAGAGCTTCTCTTTCTCCACATCCTTGCCAATATTTGTTACTTTCTGTCTTTTTGATTTTAGCCAGTGAATGGCAAGTTTGATCTAAATGGTTTTCTGATGTCAGAGCCAGTGTTCTGCTGCATTGGGCTACTCCCAAAAAGGTTTTTTGAGCTGTCTGCACCTCTGAAAAGCTAGTCTTCTAGAGGCACCTGGGTGGTTCAGTTGGTTACGCATCTGACTTTGGCTCACGTCATGATCTCACACTTTGTGAGTTCAAGGCTTGTGTTGTGCTCTGTGTTGACAGCTCAGAGCCTGGAGCCTGCTTCAGTTTCTGTGTCTCTCTCTCTCTCTGCCCCTCCCCCCCCCATGCTCTTCTTCTGAAAAATGAATAAACCTTAAAAAAATTAAAAAATTTTAAAAAAGAGAGAGAGAGAGAGAGAGAAGCTATTCTTCTAGAATGGACCATGAAAGAGAGGATAGGATCTGAGTGTAGTAAGTATAAAGGACCATCAAATTACTCCATGCTTTCCTGGATACTGTTTTAACTCTAGCTATCTTTGGTTATAGTCCTTTACTACCAATGCCTAACAGCCTCTTTTAAACTGTTGGATATTAACCTCAGAGATTTTAGGGTCTCAAGGAATATGCCAATCACATGGGCAAGAGTGCTGGGGAGCCAAGGCAAGCTGTAATATCGACGCCTTTCTGGGCTGTATGAGGCCCAGAGCAGTCAGTTAGCATTTCACATGGATGAGCCACCCACTACTAGTTCTTTGGGTTATTAACTAGTCCTGTTAAACCAAGCAAAAGATTCCTGGGTTTATTTATTCAAATAAATTTGAACCTGAGTTCATTTGTTTAAATAATTTTAAGAAATTCTGGACTGAAAAAAGGTTCACAAGACTTTTTCACATTGTGGTGTAATATGATCAAGAACTGAGGGCTAGAGTGTGTAGCATTTCCCAAACTGACTTGACCACACAACTTTTTTTCATGAAACATTTCACAGCACTGGAGTTGGGGGATCTTGATCTTGAGAAGACCTGGCCAGAAGGATGTGGGGTGGTTCAAAGCCAATACAGAGTAAACGAGGACCTCCACTTAGCTCAGGAGGCTTGGTCTTCTGAGACTCTCCACACCAGGGAATCTTTGAGGAAGACATGGGGTGTGGAGACATCAGTTCTCACATCCTCTGCACCCCCAGGGAACTAGGGGATCTCTGTATTGAGGGGAGTTTCCATCACCTGCGAGCAAGGACAGTAGAACAGCCCTTTCTAAACCTGCTCACAGTGTTAAGAACATTCTGCAGAATGATGCCCATGCAGTGTTTCTAATAAAAGTTAGACTGGTGCACACTTCTAGAGATGTGTTATTGTAGAATTTTTAAAAATACAAGGTGAGATCAGCAGGGCAAAAGGAGGAAAGGGTTCAATGTTTGATTAAACCACACTTTTATCAAATGTAGAATTCAAAAACAAAGTTGTGATCTAGATTAATGGGAACTCTGGTGATATTTTAAATATTGCTTTTGATTAAAGGTCCTCAAATGTGAGTGTTATCTCTAGTTTAATTGTCATTTTGTAGCAACCCATGTTTAAAACACTATCAGGGAATAAGATACTTTCATCAGGATTTAATGACAGAAAGAAAAGCAGCATACTAAAGAGTTGATTAATCATTTAATGAATTGACGCTATTGGGTCAAACGAAAATAATGTACTAAATGCAATACGTAATTGTGAAATACCTTTCACATTATTGTAATGTCTTTTATAATCTAAAAGTAAAGTATCATAGAGAAAAACAAACCGTGACCTAATAAATTTATCTCCGTAATTTCATTATTTTGGATAACAAGAAATTATGAACAAGTAAAAAAAAAATGATTCTTATTAACAAAAATCAAGGATAACTACTGTGAACATTGGATTTATTTTAGAAAATTACAACATGCAAATATGAATATGAAAAGGCACCTGGGTGGCTCAGTTGGTTAAGCTTCTGACTCTTGATCTTGGCTCAGATCATGATCTCACAGTTCGTGGGTTGGAGCCCGTATCGGCCTCAACACTTAAGTGTGGAGCCTGCTTGGGAGTCTGATCTCTTTCCCTCTCCCTTTCTCTCTCTCTCTCTCTCTCTTTCTCTCTCTCTCTGATCCTCCCCCACTTGCTTGCATGCTCTCTCTCTCTCAAAATAAATAAACATAAAAATATGAATATGAAGGTAAAATTCTATGAGAATTGAGTCATTTTCACTATATTCATGAGCATTTTTCATTATTTTTGTCTAGCTGACACAATTTATAATGCAAGACCGTTCACTTTGTCACATGATATAACTTGTTCTTCTAACAATTTAGACTATGTTTCTGCTGATTACCATTCATAAAATAATAAAAGCCTTTAAGCTTATAGCATGTATTCATGAGGATCAGAATATTTTATCACGTCTTCCTCAGGCACAGAGAAAATCATCAATGAGTCAGGTGTCTAGCCATAGGAGACCTATTTATTTTTCAGTACCTATCAGTTCCCCCTGATTGACTGCAAAATATAAGATCCATTAAGAGTAAAATTTGATGCGGAACTAGATATGTGAGTGTGGTTTTCTCAAAAGCTCCAATGGAAATGTTTTCTGAGTAAGTTTGGTAGAGGGACCTATGGTTTCAGGTCACCCTCAGACCTGCTTTTCAGTTGACCGTGTCCACCGTGAACCTGTCATGGGGACAAAAAAGGAGCAAGGGGCAGCAGGTGCCGCTTCCAACACTTGTTACTAAACCACAAAAAATGTAAACACCAACTATTAGAAAATGAAGAAAGATAATTTCTTTGCTAGTTTTGAACACTGAAGGCAAGAAGTTCAATGTGAATATACAATAGTTTTGTAAATTCAGAAACGCATTGTGGGTGTTCTCCATATATGTGGCAGAAAATAAATCAAAAGTTTTAAGGGATTCTTTCACAAACCCAAGTTTTCAGCCGGAACGAGAGGGTTATGCCCCAGACTGTACCATTAGTAACATCAAGTTAAGTAAAAGGGAAAATCACCAATTCTTTAAATGTATATTTACTGTTGGCAGCTTGGCGGTGGGCAGGGTGATGTGTAGGGAGGGTGCAGCATGTACACAAACACAATTTATATGTGTGTATTTATATATTTCTACCTAGCAAAAACCTACTTATAGAAAACTCTCCTTGACACAAATCTTATCAATTAGCTAAAAGTTACAGACTACAATATCATATCTCTGTGCCACCACAAAGATAGCTCGACTTACTTGCATGCGTATCTGTCCACTGCTTCAATATACATACACACACCGTTATAGAGGCAGTACCCGTCATAGGATGGGGGGCATTCCTGGTAACTGTTTCTCACAGAATAGCGGCCCTCCTCCATGAGAACAGAAGGAGGAGTAGAGTCTACAAGAATCAAAGACATTACTCTTACTTTCTGAAGTGATTAGATCTTTCCGGTCTTAATATCAGGAATTAGTCTCTGTGAACAACTTGTGATACAGTGTCCTTTAGGGACAAGAATCGTCACAAGTGACTCTAGTTTCACTTTCCCAACCAGACTTCATGTCATTCACCATGAAGTCAGCCATTCTTTCTTTGGGTTCAGTATTATCTGACAGAAAGCATAATGGAAGCAAGTAAGAGATTGGTCAATTCTAAATAATTCCATGAATCCCAAGTCACTGGTCTCATTATAAAAGTGCATCTGTCATCCACAAACACACACTAACTGTGTAAAATGACAGATAGCTTTAAGAGGGTCTTACTGAACAACAACAGATCTTTTTATGGCTCATCAATCACCCACCAGTATACAATCTATTACCCCCAATACCCTGAAAGCCTCAAAAATTTCTCCCATGCAATGCTTTCTTCTAAAAATAATTCAACTTTCAGGGGAACCCTCAAAGACAAGACTACCAACTTTGACAGAAAAGAAATGTTACCATAAGAGAGGGAATGTCAAAGTGGTAAAAATTCCTTTTATTGAACGATTCTCTGCTCATTAAAAGGAAAACATTAGGATGTGTAGCCGACTATATAAATATTAGTAGTCCTTCAATAGTTTTAAGAAGAGCAAATTATTTGAGAAAAATAATGTGTTAAAAAAAAAGATCCGGGTAAGTGCAGAAATTTCCCTTCTTGGGATGTTTTCAGAGCTGAGACAGGTGAATTGCTGGCAGTGGTGGGGGAAGAGTCCCTGATCCTGGTTTCCGAGGTTGGGGTGAAGGCAGCTCCCTTGTGGGGATGGTGAGAACATACTGCCTGTTGGAGAGATGCTTGAGGAAGCAGAAGTCAACCATTAACATTTAAAAAGGGAAAAAAAAGAGATGAAGTTCTAATTCAGATCAAGAAATACTAATTTTTAAGGTAATATTTTAAAATCTTTAAGAGTGATTCAAAATGCTAAGGGTCTAGATGTCCTTCCTGGCCTGCTTTGACCTGCGAAGTTTTTCCAGCAGTCCCAGAAATCAACATTACAAATTAAGACATTAGTCACATAGTTAAAGAAAACCATCTGTATTCTCACCTTTATTGAATTGTAGTGATAAAAACAGAATTTATTCCAGATGCTATTAAATTAAGAAAATTTGGACTATTTCACATTCTCAAGCTTAGTATCAACCGAATCAGGAAAGTAAACTCACCAGCCGATTGAATCCAATGATTTTCCAGAATCTCTAGGGCAAATACTTTGGGGTACAGAATTTTCCAAAATTAAGCCCCTTCCTTGGATTTAGACCACCCACCAACCTACCAGGACATATCTGTCCAGGTTCAGACAGGGTGCCGGCACACATGCAGGTGTAGTTTCCCTCTGTATTTGTACAGGTGGCATTTTCCCCACAGGTGTGTATGCCCAACTGGCACTCATCAATATCTGCCAGAAAAAAAAAAAAAAAGGAAGTAGGGAGGAGAAAAGTGAGCTGCAGAGGAGGAAAAAGGGTTATACTATTGGAAGAGCCAACATTCTGGGAGGGGAACATATTCAACTTTTGTCATGCTGCATGCTTTCGGAGCCTTTGCATATTTTGATTAAAAAATTATATCCTGGGGCACCTGGGTGGCTCAGCCGGTTAAGCGTCCGACCTCGGCTCAGGTCGTGATCTCACAGTTCGTGGGTCGAGCCCCGCGTCGGGCCCTGTGCTGACAGCTCAGAGCCTGGAGCCTGCTTCAGATTCTGCATCTCCCTCTCTTTCTGTCCCCCTTCCCTGCTCACACTCTGTCTCTCTCTCTCTCTTTCTCTCTCAAAAATAAATAAACATTTAAAAAATTTAAAAATTATATCATGAATATTGGACACAAAGATGAATGGAGTCCCTCAGCTGCCTGCCCATTCAGGTGTTCTAAACTCCTGAAATATGGCTGGATGTTTTCCTACTGCTTGGGATAAAGGAGACATCCCAACAGCAGCTCAGTGGGGAGGCTGGAAATTGGTAAACTATCTCTAGGCAAACATTTAGAAAATCAAATCCTAAAAATTCATTCTTTACTTTTGCAAATAGACCTCCAGTCATTGACATACATGTTATGTCAAATAAAACACTTCTGCATTTTTTCTACATAAATATAAGCTAACTCATCCCTTTCTTTCCCAACTACCATCATTTTCTTTCTCAATTACCACCCCCCTGACATCTAGATCCTTCCTCTCTTCAACTTTGCATTACTAATAGAACGGCCTTTCTCCGTTCCCTGCATCCCATCTCTCCCCCACTCTACTCCTAAACACCAGTGCCAGATTACTGTTCCTAAAGCACATTGCCCATCAGTACACCGCTTGCCTCAAATGCTGCCGGTGGCTCCCTGATGCCCAGAGCTGAGCTGCCCGAGGTGGCCGCCACTGCCATGTGTGTGTATGAGCATCTGAAATGGCAGCCAGTCTACACTGACATGCTGTAAGTGTAAAACACTTCCCAGATTTGAAGACTTAGTACCAACATGAAGCAAAAATGTGAAATCTCTCAATAACTTTTATATTGATTGCATATTAACATATTAATACCTTTGACATATTGGATTGAATAAAATCTAAAATTAATCTCACCTGTCTCTTCGTACTTTTTGTAATGTGGCTATTAGCAAAATTAAAGTCATATATGTAACTTACATTACACTTCTGTTGGATGGTGCTGGTCTAGAGAAGTAAAACCCCAATGACTGATGCTCAGCTTCTAGTCTCCTACATATGTAACCCAACCCACTTGTTATGAACTGTATTGAATCTCCCTCGAGATCCATATGTTGAAGTTCTAACCCCCAATGTGACTATGTTTAGAGATGGGGACTTTAAGGCAGTAATTAAAGTTAAATGAGGTCATAAGAGTGAGGCCCTAATCCAACAGAATTGAAGTTCTTATAAGAAAAGAGAGAGAATGATCTCACAGCTCCTGAGTTCAAGCCCCGCATCAGGCTCTGGGCTGACAGGTCAGAGCCTGGAGCTTCAGATTCTGTGTCTCTGGCTCTCTCTGCCTGTCCCCTGCTTGTGCTCTGTCTCTCCCTCTCTCTATCTCTCTCAAAAATAAACATTAAAACAATTTTTTTTAATTTAAAAAAAGCAAAGGAAGAGACACCACATGCCCCACCCCCCCCCCCCCCCCCCCCTCCCCCCCATGACAGCAGGAAGGCATGTGAGTATGCAATAAGAAGGCTGTGGTCTGCAAGCCCAGAAGAGCTGCCACCAGGAATTGAATCAGCCAGCACATTGACCTCAAATGTCTAGGCTCCGGAACTGTGAGAAAATACATTTCTGTTGTTTAAGCCATCCAGTCGATGCTGTATTCTGTTATGAAGGCCTGAGCAGACTAAGACATCACCTTGCCAGCCTCAGTCTGTTTCTCTCACACCCACTATGCTTAGGGATCAGTTGGGCTATTCTCTACCTCCCAAATAGACCTGTAATATGTTTATGCCTGGAATTCCCCCCTTCCTTCACATTTCTAATAAAAATTTACTCTTGAGGTGCCAGGGTGGCTCAGTTGGCTAAGCATCTGACTCTTGATTTCAGATCAGGTAATGATCCCACAGTTCCTGGGTCCAAGCCCCACGTCAGGCTCTGCACTGATAGTGCAGAGCCTGTGTGGGATTCTCTCCCCCCACCCCTCTCTTTCCCTCTGCCTCTTCCCACCCCCTTAAAATAAATAAATAAAAATTCCTCATGCCACAAGGTCCATCCATAGTGATATTTCTTTCATGAAGTCTTTCCTAATACCTCACACAGATATTCTCCCAGTTGTGAATTTTCACTGTAGTTTTTACTTCTCCCATGATGCACACCCTTCTCCTCTATTTATTATTAGCTCCATTTCTTCTAGATCCTGCTCTTCTCGCAAACAAGCTCTACCTCCAGCATTCTGGTCTTCCTCACAGGTCCTACTGCTGTGTCTTTCCACTAATAAGAGCTAAATGAATATATGTCACATTGAACTGCTATCCTGATGGCTCAAATTGAGTCTTTTTTTTTACTTACTTATGATTTATAATTTCTATGAACTATTATCTTGAGAGTCAGAGAAAGCTTTTCTAAGAAGCAAAAACAAAGATATAGTCTTGGCCAAAAAATACAACCACTCTTAAGAATAATAACAACAACAATGGCACTTATGTGCCAGGCATGGTTTAAAGCACTATATCTACATATATACGGAGAGGAAGGAAGGAAAGAAGGGGGAGGGAGAGAGAGTCAGAGAGAGGGGGAGAGGGAGGGGGGGAGGGAGACAGAGAGGGAGAATGACACACACACAGAAAACAAGAATAGGCCCATTCTTCCATGTGGCCTGAGGATTCCATGCCATCCGGGTAGTCTGGGCCATGATGCCCTGTTGTGTGCTCACTACTGGAAGGAGGTAGGTTAGTGACACAGTGAGAATCCAGACTACAATGAGTTTAAACATCCAAGAAAGTATACCTTCTTTTCTCTTCAAAGCAAATTAAATATAAAGCCTGTTTGTCTAAATTATCTATGAGCCTGCTTAATTAGAGCAGTGACATTTTCCTGACTGACAGCCAAATATGTGCTTAAAAGAGCATTTACAAATGACTGTGGGCTCCACAAAACTAATCTGATAAAGGTCTGATTTAAACCAACCAGATCCAGAAAACTGGTAGTTATGACTGATTTCATCTTCAACCTCAACATGTGGGAGAAAGCAATAGCATTTTAGTTTCTTATCGGGTCATCTGCCCCTCACCGTGAAAAGATTTGTATGTTTTCAGAAGGAAAAGAAAATACTGAAAGAGACATGTTAAAGCCCTGTTAAACTTCAGATAACCACTTCACTGGGCCATGATGGCTTCAGGCATGTCCCCACTTGTGCAGACTACTATGCTACTGACACCTGGAATGATGGCAGACATCCACTAATTGAACTCCCAACCCAAAAGCCACACCCAGATCTTGGCAGAGGATGGTAATTATGAAAAGAGGTCTTAATCATGCTTTACTTGTATCCAAATGTCAGTGACTTGAATCTCCCATCTTTTTTTTTTTTAATGTTTATTTGTTTTTGACAGAGACAGAGACAGAGTGTGAGCAGGGGAGGGGCAGAGAGAGAGGGAGACACAGAATCCAAAGCAGGCTCCAGGCTCTGAGCTGTCAGCACAAAGCCATCAGCACAGAGCCCAAGGTGGGGCTCAAACCCACAAACCTCAAGCCAAAGTCCGACACTGAACTGACTGAGCCACCCAGGTGCCCCTTGAATCTCTCATCTTTGAAACTTATCAAGAGACACCTGATGAACCCCTTCATAGAACCATTTTTCCTTTCTTTCATGCACATAGCAGTCACTTCCAACAGACCTACAGCAGCTCTGCAGTTCACCACAGTTCAACTGCCAAATTCAATGACAGTGAAAATGCTGTACAATTCCCCCGAGGATGGCTCGAGGTATAGAGTGTGGGTGAGGCACGGGGGTCACTCAAATCCCAGAGAAAGAAAGGCAGAGCGGCAAACCACCTCTTCGGGGTCTTGAAGCTGACGACTGCAGTCATAGCACAAGGGCACAAACCTGACTATTCATCAAGAACTGAGATATGTCAGTTTGAACATCACGCAACTTCTCTTTCAGTCCTAACATGCGTGGCACCTAAATTATAGCCTGTCTTCTCCTGACCCACCACACCCACCGTGTTTCATGATTCTCTGAGGCCTGCCTCCACCCTCCTCTCTTGGCACACATGCTCTCTTACCAAGACAGTGAATCCCATCTCCCCGGTAGCCTTCTGAGCACTGGCAAACGTAGCCGCCTTCAGTGTTGATGCACTTGGAGGAGGTGGGAGGGCAAACGGTGGTGCTTGTCCCACACTCATTTATATCTGTGGGCAACATGACCAACTAGTGAAATATGTACACAAATGAGAGTCATAGGAAAAAAGAAACATAAGTTCAAATACGATCTTTCAGCCGCTTGCAGATGCTATTTGCAAACGTAATGCAGACTCTGCATCTTGGTTGTAAAGTTGCCTTCTGAATCCGTTTCTACAGATTTCTCAGGTGTCTGATTAGCTAAGTATGTGTATATACATCACATTGTGCCAGAGTTTCAGACCATGAGAACTGAGATTTTTACAGTAGTCACTAACTTAAAATTTCAAGGCTATCAATATAAAATAGAAACCTATCCAGCAAAACCTCAGCTTTTAGGGGAGAAAGTTGTGTTGTCATTGGAATTGTTGACTTCATAAATTTGACTTGAACTCAAATTCATGTTTCTGAAGCTAATTATATTTTTTCCTTTAATGTCAACTGCATATATTATGTAATTTTAATATAAGCTCACTGAAATATAACCACATATCATGTGTTTCATATATTCTATATATACTATCCATTATCTTTTTAGCTAATATCAAATAACTTATTCAATCCTGTTGATTACATAAATCCTCTGGAGATTTTGAGTCAGTATTATCTGGTTCACTGTTTTCCAGATATTATGTGTATTGGCCTTTGCTCTTACCAGAACATAGTTTTCCATCGCCAGTAAATCCTTTCAAACACTGACATGTGGCATTTTCTCCTTCTGAAACACACTGAGCCCATGTACCACATCTTATAGGACCACAGTCGTCATTATCTGCCAACAGGGAGAAACCCATCAGATTATTTGCAGACCTCAGGGGGGAAAATGGACTTGACTGTTTGGGGTTCTACAGAATATTCCAGCACTTCCTTTCCTGAGTTCTGGGATAGTTAATCTCCAAATAGAAACAATTTGTTGACCTATAAGCTTTATCTATATTAAAGGATCCACCAGCCATATGTTTCCATTTACATGCTTTCAATAAGTCTCTAGTCTTAAAAAACTATTTGGTGTTCAAAGAGCCCTGTGTGAACTTGTTTATCATTTTTTAAAAACCATTTGCAAGTCTGAACCATAACATTCCTAGGAGTGAATGCACTCAAGTTTCAAAAGTTGTATTGTTTATTTGAGAATTTCCAACCATCATGACATACAATAGGGGTCAATATATTCTTATCCCTCAAAGAGACACAGACTAATATATAGCAAGTAGATCTGTGTACCAACATGGCAGAGAAACAATAAATAACAATTTATTATAATAACACAAGATACAATAGAAAGATTTATTGTCAATTTACTAAGATTATGTTTCATATATAAGAGAAATGTATGTCACAAGATTTATGCAGTGACTTGCAAACTTCAAGGCACTTTTACAAAAGTCATGAACCATGCAAACTAAATGCTGTAAATGGATCATTTCATTTCATACTCCATTGAAATGCAAATGCCCCAGGGGATGGAGCTACATGTTGAGCCATAAACATGAGCAAGTTTTGTGTTTTTTTTTCCTTTGACTACTCATGTATATAATCATTCTCCAAATGTCTCCTCTCTTTTGGAGTTGGGGGGGCCTGACATACCACAGCAGGATATGAACTATCATCTCTCTATTCACTGGTAAGTTTGCTCATCTGAGTACTGAAGAGGTAAAAGAAGCACTCTAAATTTGCCCATAAATAAAAGAAAGTTAAATGATCTAAGTAGGATTCAGGTTCCATGTGAATGTAGACATTGGGTAATTGCATTTGATTTGCTTAGCTATTTGAGTGAGGTTTCTCTTGTGGGAACACATGCCCTTCATTCTTGCTTGGTCCTCTCCTGTCACTCATGACTCTTCAAGATGGATAAGTTCAGACTAAATCAATTATATTTGATTTGGCATGCATTTGGAAGACTAGCGCTCAAGTCACAAGGCTGTTCAGTGTATAGTGGACAGTATCCAATTACCCAAGACATTTTAAATCACTTGCAGAATTGCCTTAAATTAGAATATGGCTCAGGATTTATTTGGTAACTTGCAAACCCCAAGGCAGCTTTTGCATAATGAAAAGCAATGGATGTGCCGTTGCAGGGGGATGGGCCATAACCAAAGTTTTTTCTGCCACAAACTTCCTCTGGAAGGAATGCCTAGGCTTCACATTCCTCTTCTCCAAAATATCCAAAATACAGGTGACACTTTTTGTCCAATCTACTTCACATGATTATTGTAAGGACTTGGGGAAAAAAAGTGATTTTTGTCTAAGTTTATTTATTTAAGTTAGCTCTACACCCAATGTGGGGCTCAAACTCATGACCCCAAGATCAAGAGTAGCGTGTTCTTTTTCTTTTTTTTTTTTAGGTTTATTTATTTATTCTGAGACAGAAAGAGAGCAAGAAGGGGAGGGGCAGAGGGAGAGGGAGAGAGAATCCCAGGCAGGCTCCATGCTGCCAGTGCAGAGCCTGACACAGGGCTTGGTCTCTTGAATCATGAGATCATGACCTGAGCCAAAATCAAGAGTCGGGTGCTTAATGGACTGAGCCACCAGGTGTCCCAAACTTGAAAAAACGTGATTTTTTTTTAAAAGCCTTGAGAATAATAAATTCTACACATATGTAAATAAGGACAACAAAGAAGAAGCGTATTGTGACCATCTGAATCAGAATTAGCCTGATCACATTAGAAAAGACTCTTGATGGGGCGCCTGGGTGGCTCAGTCGGTTAAGCAGCTGACTTCGGCCCAGGTCACGATCTTGCGGTCCGTGAGTTCGAGCCCCACGTCGGGCTCTGTGCCGACAGCTCAGAGCCTGGAGCCTGTTTCAGATTCTGTGTCTCCCTCTCTCTGACCCTCCCCCGTTCATGCTTTGTCTCTCTCTGTCTCAAAAATAAATAAACGCTAAAAAAAAAAAAAGAAAAGAAAAGACTCTTGATGGGGCACGTGCATGGCTCAGTTGGTTAAGTGCCTGACACTTGGTTTCAGCTCAGGTCATGATCTCACAGTTTCATGGGCTCGAGCCCTGCACTGGGCTCTGCACAGGCAGTGCGGAGCCTGCTTGGGATTCTCTCTCTCTCCCTCACTCTCTGCCTCTCCCCTGCTCATGCTGTCTCTGTCGCTTCCAAAATAAATAAATAATTTTTAAAAAAGAAAAGACTCTTGGGACTATTAATTAAACTAATAAAAGTAATTCATTTAAAAGTCCCTACTATATGCCAGATCCTAAAGAGAGCCACAGATACAGTGATAGAGAATATAGACAGGGGTTCTGCTTTCTTGTGTAATTAATTATTTAGGTACATGTGTGATAAGCACTCTCAAGAAACAATACCACATTCTAAGAGAGCTGAAATAACTCTCATCTTACCTGGTTAGGAGACTAAAAAAAGCTTTCTGAGAGATCTGAAGGATACATAGGACTTGAAAAGGTATAGAAAGAATACTGTGGGCTGAGAACACAACATCAGTATGTTATAGGCAAGGCCAGTATAACTGAAGCTGGCCATAGAAAGCTGAGGACAGGGGTCCAGAGCCTGGGTGGCTCTGTCCATAAGGTATGACTTTGGCTCAGGTTATGACCTCACAGTCCATGAGTTTGGGCCCAGTGTCGGGCTCTATGCTGACAGCTCAGAGCCTGGAGCCTGCCTCAGATTTGGTGTCTCCCTCTCTCTTTGCCCCTCCTCCCATTCATGCTGTGTTCTGTTTCTCTCTCAAAAATAAGTAAACATTTAAAAAATTAAAAAAAAAAAAAGACGAGGCTAGAAAGGCACACATTGAGGCTGTTGAGGTGTGTAAGGACTAGTTCATCCAGAGCCCAACAGGCCATGTTAAGAATTTTAAATTTTATTCATGAATTTAGAGGAACTCATTATTTTTGTAAACCTGACAATGAAACTTTTTTATGATTGAATTTCTTTGCCATCTTCTATGTAGATCTACTTGCTATATACCAGTCTCTGTGTCTTTGGTGAATAAGAATATATTGATACTAACCTAAAATCTCTTATACCATTTTCAAACTCTTTTTGGCATAGATATTTTGTTTAAATGAAATCTCACTACAAAACATAAATATGACCCTTAGCCTAACACAGGTAGAACTAAAACGTTATAGACTAAGAGAAAATAGAACACAGTTTAGATATGGAAAGAGGAGGTAGTTTTCACAAAGGCAATCAATTCCATCCATTCTGCACAAGGTACAGTACAGTCTCAGGTATGAAGCCAGACACAGCCTATTATACAATATATGTATTCCAATCTTTGGCCATCTCATCCTCCCCTCCATCCCACCCGTGTGTCTAATTTACTATCTGTCATTCATCTTGGTCTTGGAATCTCCCAAACATTAGTCTTTGAAAATATGCTCCATGAACCTTTAGGGAGTCCTAGCAACTTTGAAATGGTTCTCTATACTGCTAATATTTATTAATATTGTTTTATTCTATCATTTGTTTGCCTCCACATCAGACTGTGACCTTGGATGTCAAGGTTATTTTCAGCTCATCATGGTATCCCTAGTGCTTAGCACAGTGTGTAGCAAATAGTCACTAAATGAGGAATATTCCTAATGTGACCATGTTTTCCTGACTTTTTTTTCTTGACATGAAATAATTATTTGGTCCTAATTTTCAAAACTCTTTGGTAAACTCATTACATTAATATATCTTAGCTTCAGTTTTCAAATCTGTTAAGTGATGTGTTGTGATAAGAATCATATTAGAGGTTAAAGTAACTGGTAAACTCTAAACCTCTGTACAAGTTATTATTACCAAAAATATCCACCTCTGTGTTTGCATTTTATAAAAAAAAAAAATCACACTGATAAGTTCTTATAGGGAGAGGTAAGAGGTCTCCAGGCTCTGGTACACTGGCAAAGGAGTCTGCAGGCCACAAAAGTTGGATGAGCGCTTTAAGTGTATCTAAGATCTTGATGTGGAGCTTTCAAACTTATTTTTCGCCACAGATACTTTATTAAAATAAAATCTTGGGTCGCCTGGGTGGCTCAGTCGGTTAAGCATCTGACTTCGGCTCAGGTCATGATCTCACAGTTCGTGAGTTCGAGCCCCGCGTCGGGCTCTGTGCTGACAGCTCAGAGCCTGGAGCCTGTTTCAGATTCTGTGTCTCCCTCTCTCTCTGCCCCTCCCCCGTTCATGCTCTGTCTCTCTCTGTCTCAAAAATAAATAAACACTAAAAAAATTTTTTTAATAAATAAAAAAAATAAAATAAAATAAAATAAAATCTTAGCCAGAAATATAAATAAATAAAACATTTCAAAGTAGAGCTGCACTGATTACAGGGCAGAGAGCAGAGTGAAGAAGGGGTGGGGTTTGCAAAAGCTCTAGGGCTGAGCTAAGCCCAGTTTGAACACCATTGACCTCATGAGTAAATAGAATACAGAATATGAAAGAATGAGGCTCCCTAAACTTGTTACATACTGAACAAATTATTTCGTATTTTGGTGATAAACGTGCAGTACAGAAGAAAACAATTCAAATATTTGCCGTTTGTAAACTCTGAAGCAGCTGAAGCAACCAACTTACGTTTGCTTATCAGTTACAATCTACTTTTTCACACTAACAGAAGTATAGCTAGATGGGCAAAAGATAAAAAATACTAGGTATGGATAGGGATACACTCATATCTGTCTTGTCTTATTTTTCACCTTTGTTTCCAAGTTAGATTTCTTCAAAGAAGTTTCAGTTCAAAGATTCTCGATGAGTAAAGTTCATGTCCTGTCTAATAGGGAGCCATTTTCCTCAGGCACACGGTTCAGAAAAGAAGGACCAAAATTTGAGTCCAAAGTTTGGCTTCATTAGTTTTGTGTACATTTAGCCAAAGTTAGAGAACGAATTCAGGATTCTAATTAGAAGGATGGAAATTGTTGGAACCAAAGCTGTGTTGAGAACTCATCATTCATACCTGACACCATGATCTCAGCCACTAGCATATGTTGAGATTCTGTACTGTTATCTTCAGATCCTCTATTCCTGGATAAGACATCCAGTGGTGTTACTTGGTTACTTAGATCTGCTTCACTACCTACTGAAGGTCAAAAGATACAGTTAATTTACCTTTTATGATTCAAGAAAGTTTTGATTTTAACTTATATTTGTAGATGTTTGTTGGTTGTAATTTCAGACTTACTTGTACAGTAAGAACACTCAACTAGCAGTATCTTGGTGACTTAGAAAACCTCACCTGCTGTACCACACCCTCCCAGCTTCACTCAGTGCACTTGACGGTTGAGGGTAGGGAGAGACAGTGGGCAAAAAGACAAGACCAATTTAGGTACTGGCAAAAACAATGCATAAAATACTAAAATACTAATGGACATAATCAGCTCATAATCACAGCCTGCTATAAGGACAAATTAATACGATGATCTCCCCAACCTGCCTTCCATACATAGTCTTTCTCCTTTAGGCTGCTTTCAATACTTACTTTAGCCTTATTTTACCTATATTCAGAAACATGAAGGGGCACCTGGGTGGCTCAGTCAGTTAAGCGTCTGACTTCAGCTCAGGTCATGATCTTGCAGTTTGTGAGTTCGCGCCCCACGTCAAGCTCTGTGCTGACAGCTCAGAGCCTGGAGCCTGCGTTGGATTCTGTGTGTCCCTCTCTCTCTACCCCTTCCCGGCTCATCCTCTGTCTCTCCCCCTCTCTCTCTCAAAAATAATTAAACATTAAAAAAAAATTTTAAAAAGAAACATGGAAGGGTATAAACAAGTCATAATTTAACATAGGCATGGAACCCAGTACATGGGAGAAATTGATCCCCTAAAACACTTAGTGTGTTCTCTTAGTTCTCTAGTGGGTTCCCATTGCACAGAGTCCTTAACGTCAAAACTACTTTCACAAATACATGTTATATTGTTTGCCTTTTTTCCCTGTGTTGACTTTGATACTAATGGGGCAAACCAATTAGACAAAATTACTGGTGCCTTAGTATGAATTAAGGCAATGGCACAAAACTCAACTAACAGTCATGTCTTCACTGCACACATTGACACACACACACAGACACACACACACACACACACACACAGTTTCACTTAAAAAGACCCATGATGAAACAGTAAGAATTATTAATTTTTTAAAATCTCAACCATGGAATACTTGGCTCTTTAATATTCTGTATAATGAAATGGAAAGTATATATAAAACACTCTGTGTACACACTGAAGCGATGATAGTCGTCTGGAGGAAAAGCACGTGTGTAGCTGCAAGTTGAAACTAGCCTCTTTTTCATTGGACATAATTTTTACTTGGGAGACTGACAAAGTATGTTATTAACACTTGGAGATCTGGCAAGCACCTTCCAAAAATGAAGTGCGTATGTTGTTTCAAGAAAAGCAATCGACAGTACTTATTGCCAACGATAAAACTTCAGCTTTCAAGTGAAAAGTAGAATTCTGGAAAAATTTTCCCACTATGCTGAGCTTGACAAAATCTCAAAACTCAAGAGGCTTTCTAATGGGTTTGACGGTAATTAATTAGTGAATGTGACTGGATGTGTGTGTGACACTTGGAAGATATGCAACAACCTGGCCAGCCAGGTTTTTCAAATGACCAACATGATGCCACAAAATCACACATTGGTAAAAGAGCCACTCAAAGTACAAAACAAAAAGAAAACAAAACAAAAAAAAAACCCACTGGATTTTAAAATAACAGGTGACAAAAAGATTATTGATGTGGCTTCCGATTCCACATTGCGGCTAAGGTTTAAGAAACTACCACCTGTCCAGTTCTGATATACTATCAAAAGAATACAAAAAAGGCATCTGAAAGGCTATTAAATTTTCAATCCTCCCTTTTCCAAATCCACGTCTATGTGAGGTCAGGTTTTCTTCATAGGCTTTAACCAAAACAACACAACAAATTTAACATAGAAGCAGATATGAGAATCCAGCTGCCCTATATGAAGCCAGACTTTAAAGATATAAATGTAAAACAATGCTATTATTCTCCCTACATTTTTTTGTTCCAGAAAATATAGTTACTTCATTTATTTCCCTAAAAATATGTCATGTTCATACATAATAAAATATTATAATTTTAATAGATATATTTTTTAGTTTTATTTTTAATTCTAATAGCATAACTATTGGTAAATTTAACCCACATTAACAAAAGCTCTTTGGAGTTTTCAGTCATGTTTAAGAGTGTAAAGGGTCATAAAACCAAAAATATTGAGAACTGTTGTGCTACAGCAACAATTAATAGAAAATTCTGAAAATCCAAAATAACCAATTCTGGTCCATGGATAATTAATCCATTTGTTTGCTGTTAATCTACCACGTAACTTAAACCTTGCCTACCAGATAAATGAATTAAAGAATTTGTAAATAAAATTTAAATTCTCTTTGGTATGAAAACTTCAAGAGATGAATTCAAATTCTCCTTCATTATTTGCATACACATTCAAGGAAAGCAAATCAGCACACTACTGGTTACACATCACATTTGATTTACTCTTCTGTCCTCTTCCTCAAAAACATGATTAGTTATTTAAATGTGGAACACAAGCATTCTCAGGCTAGATTCCCTACACTTATTTAATATCCTAAAGTTATTTACTATAAAGGACTTTGCTTTTTCATATTAAGACCAACCATGTGGAAGGAAGATTGTATAGGACTACCTTTAAAAACTGAGGCCAAAATGTCTCTAAACATTATCTGAGGTGGTAAAATGCTAACATTTATTTCCAAGTTTGGGCCACTCCATCGTAAATGCGGGACCAGAGGGCTGGAAACTTAACATTTTGAATATTATCTTTTTTTGTTAATTTTACAACTGGAGGAGGTCAATTGAATTTAGTCTTTAATAAGGAGACTAAAAATAAAAAATAAAAATTAGGAGCCTAAACTCATAGAAAAGAAAAACAAAACAAAACAAACTTGGCATCCCTAAAAGCAGGGAAGCTTTTAATAATATAAAATACTAAAAATCAGCAAAAGCATATGATTGATGCAGAATTATATTCCTGAGCCAAAGTAAAATAATTTAGCCACATATTTATCATCTTACCTGCTGGTGGTATCTGATGGCCATTGAGAGCCAGACACATTTTCCCATCTGGGGCTTTCACAAAACCTTCACGACACAAACACTGAGCAGATCCAAACCTCTCTTTGCAAATATGTTCACAGCCTCCATTTTGGTGTAAGCAGGGACCTGATCCTTGTGGGGAAAAGAGGCACATTCACAGATGGGCTTGGAGATGAAAAGAGTGCCATTGATACAAATCACATTGTACAGCTTTTGGGGAGAGAAACTTAGTGTATCTAAATGGAGCCTATATCAAGAGCTATTTCAGAAGAGCTCCTAAAGGAGCCAGTTCTAAGATAAGCTCAGAATGTTATTACCTTATGAGTATTTATTGGGTATAGCCAGTGCTTTTGTTCAAGAAGCTCTTTAGGCAGATGTGATCCTTATTTCCTGACTCATAATCTAGTCAAACTGACAAAGGGCAATTCAGAAGGAAGTTACATAGGACACTGGATAATGCTCACTCACTGGCACTCTCACGGGGTGGGGAAAGGCCCCAGTATAGATAGAAGCTTCCATTGCAGGTGTCTAAATTGCACCCCCAAACCCTGACCTCCCTTTCAGTGCCTTTAACCCAAGCATCCTTGAAAAGGAACATTTAATAAAAGCTGGCCAGGAGAGGTAAAGATGAGACTGGAGAGATAAAGCCCAAATTCAGTACCAGATTGTCTTAGTTTAAACCCAATCCACGTCTTACGGAATCTTTTTTTTTTTTTTTTTTTTTTTTTTTTTTGAGAGAGAGAGAGAGAAAGAGCACAAACAGGAGAGGGGCAGAGAGAGAGGCAGACATGAAACCCGAAGCAGGCTCCGGGCTCTGAGCTGACAGCAGTGAGCCTGATGCAGGGCTCAAACCCACAAACTGTGAAAGCATGACCTGAGCTAAAGTCAGACACTCAACAAACTGAGCAACCCAGGTGCTTCCACATCTTACAAAATCTTAACATCTACCCAAATTAGTGAGAATCCCCCTCCTCTTCTCCCATCAAACAATTAAAATAGTTGCAGATTCCAGCCAAAGAAAGACTGTGTAACATGTCCAGTGTACCTGGTTTTGCCAATGGATGAACTATAACCAGTGATGAAGGCTTCAGCATGCTGCCTCGGAGACGTACCCTATTTTTGCCAGTCCTCTTGTTCACCCTTATTACCGATGGCATAGTCCAATCAGAGAACCACACGTGATCCTCAAACACAGCTATAGCAAAAGGGTGACCTGGAAGCAGTTTAAATCCATTACATACATCTTGTCTCTGCCATGATTATTTTTAAAAGGACAAGGCTTACAACATACACAACCCCTACACCAAATCATTCCTTTAATATAGCTGCTAAGCAAGATACACACCACTACTACACCTGCATCAAGAAGAACCCACATGATGAGCAAACATCATCTTACAATGCAAGCCCAGCGCTAGGAAGTCCTAGCACTGTTGCGCACCATATGGGGAGTGGGAGAATGTGGGTTGATTGACAGAATATCAAGAAGAAGACCAGGATGGGAATGTTTCCATGTTTGGTGATTCTGACAGTACAGACTAAGCTTCAGAAAGTGATTTTTACCTCTCTTTGCATTAGGTTCCTTGTCTTTTGAATGGCAATAATAAGTACTAAAGTCATAGGTTGTTTCAACGATCTTTAACAATTTGAGGTAATTGAATAGCTGTCTCTTTAAATTCCCATTTCCAACAACACATTTTGCTGCATTGGACCCTTACCTCCTTTCCTATATCTCTTGTTATGCCATATTAGTCCAATGACCTGTGCTCTTAGTCTCTTTCTTTCTGCCTTCTCTTGAAATTTGTCTGTCAATTATCTCTTTCTTTTACATCTTTACTCTCTTCACTCTACTAGCTTCCTTCCCTTAGCCGATTAATATCCTCATCTCCTTGGCCCCTCTAGCATCTTTTTTGTCTTTTTCTTTCCCTTCTTAGCCAAAGTTTTTAAAAGTCATTTATTATCTACTACCTCCATTTTCATGGCTCCTATCAACCCCTAAGTGGGTTCCCTGACCCCACCTCAATTAAACCACCTCGCCATGCTCCTAGAACTGATAAGATATTCAAGTATTTATAGTAAGCAAAGAAACGTTGTAATACACTATCTCAAGTGGTTAGAGGCTAAGCTAGGGAGCCCCAAATTGGGAAGCTTTAATCATGTCCAGTCACATTTTCTGGGACAATTTTTGTTTGTTTGTTTGTTTTTGTTTTTGTTTTGTTTTATTTTTGCAAATAAGCAATGGATGTAATGTATTAGAATAAATGTCTCCCTCTTCTGGCAGCAGACTCAAATGACTTGTCCTGGTGACCATGAGTCTCCATCCATCATTATTGACCAGGGTCTTTAAGATGTATTTTAGTTTCTAGTTCTTCGTCCCCAATTAAAGCTAGAAGTCCATCAAGGAAATTCTTTTATATAGCTATAAGGTTTCTTTGTTATGGTAAAAAACATCTAACATAAAATATATCATCTTAACCTAAGTGCACATTTCAGTAGTGTTACGTACATTCACTTTGCTGTGCAGCCGATTTCCAGAACTTTTTTATCTTGCAAAACTGAAACTCTATATCCATTAAACAACAACTTCCCATTTCCCACTCTCCTTAGTCCCTGGCAAAACACCATTCTACTTTCTCCTTCTATGAATGTGACTATTCTAGAGACCTCAAATAGATACAATCATACAGTATTTGTCTTTTGTGACTGGCTTATTTCACTCACCATAATGTCCCCAGGGTTCATACATGTAGCATGTGTCAGAATTAGCTATGTTTTCTTAATCTTTTTGAAAAAAATTACTTTTCTTAATTTTAATATTGAAGTATAGTTGATGAGAATTAGCTATGGTTTTTTTGAACAAATACCTCACACTAGACATAGTCCTCTTTATTTTTTAAAAAAGTTTATTTATTTATTTTGAGAGAGAGTATGTGCAGGGGAGGGGTAGAGAAAGAGGGAGAACTCAAGAAGGCTCCACTGTCAGCACAGAGCCCAACGTGGGGCTTGAACTTATGAAACTGTGAGATCACCACCAGAGCTGAATTCAAGAGTTGGATGCTCAACCGACTGAGCCACCCAGACTCCCCTTCCTTATTTTTTTAATAGAAGAGCCACAGTTGAATGTTAAATTCAGAACGAATTCCTTCAATCTTTACATTAAATATACTGAGCTAAGCAGCTGAGAAGTTACCACTTATATACCAGTAGATGGCACTGTAATGATGGAAATGGTCATTTAGATATTTTCATATCAAATATTTGATAATAGCTTTTAATAAGAAGTTGTATAGTCATTAGATTACAGCAGCAATAGAAATCATTCACAAAGTATCTGTTATGCGTTTGGTTTAGCATATGGTATCTTTACATTCTGGATAGGAATTTTCAAATTCCTTTATACTTTCATATAGCAAAGCTATAATTTCCCATTTATTTGGGTGATGTATTTTTTAAATAATATACGCCCCCCCCCCAACTAGACTCCATGACTTCACAGGAACCATATTCGTTTTACTCTCTACCGTATGTCCACTTCCATCAAATGATTCAATAAATATCTGTTAAGTGCATGGATAGTTTATGGTCATACGTAAGTTTTTAACTTATTGTAAAGTGTACCTTGAATTTTTAATGAATCTTGTAAGTATATAAAATGTTCAACTATACTTATGATCTGTTTACTGTATAATACAAATCTAGAAATTCATTTCCTCTAAATCAAAAAGAATGGACAAAACAATACCTTATACAGATTATTAGTTAGATTCTTCATAAAAGAGACCATATTTTTGCATCTTCTCAACCGACCAATTTCCAAATCTCCAAAGCATATTCAGTATCTCCCTGGCTCTCATTTTAATATTCAGTCTGTTACCAAATCCTCTCAGGTTTTCATTCACAATGATTTTTTAAATACTCTAGTCCTCCACTCCACTTTGACATGGCAATGTTCTATCCGAGGCTTTCATCAGCTCTTGACCGGACAACTGCTGTAGCCTCCTGACCAATTTCCTTCCCTCGGATTTCAAGCCAACCCTAATACTGTTCCTTAAGTGGTTATGCTGAGGTACCAGTCTTATCATATACACTTGCTGCTTAAGAACATGCAATGGCTCCTGGTACATTCAGTATTTCTCTTTCAACATTTAGCATAGACTACAGCATTTTAAATATATTTATGAATATATACAACACTCCATGCAAAATCTGGAAACTATATTTATTATCCTTTGCATATAAATGTTTATTCATTAGTCTCTAAAGGTGATACTATCACAGTTGTACAAATGACATTGTCTAAAACATAAGAAATGACAACAAACCAAGTTCTTATTCTTAAGAGATCTTAAAATTTTTAATATTTTCCTTCTGATTTGGGGAAATCTTGGCAAAGGGAAATGATTATACGCCACTACGTTTTATCCAGTATTCCAATATGAAGGTAATCTTTGTAGCTCAGGAATCTCCCAAGAAGTCTGTCAGTCTGTCTCCATGCCTTTTTTATCATATGGCTGAAGGAGGAGGACACCTAGGGGTGAGTGTGTGTGTAAACATATTTTGTGGGGTTTGTTTGTTTTTATTTGAGAGAGAGAGAGAGAAAGCAGGGGAGAGAAGAAGAAGGAGAAAGAGAATCTTAAGCAGGCTCCACTTAGATTGGAGCCCAACGCAGGGCTCCATCTCACAACCCTGGGATCACGGCCTGAGCCAAAATCAAGAGTCAGACACTCAACGGACTGAGCCACCCAGGCACCCCAAACCCATTTTGTATTTCACACTCATTAACACTCATCAACACTCGTTAACACTCAGGACAAGATTAAGAAATCACCCATCCCAAAACCTCACCTACATCGTTCTGGGCAAGTCTTTGGCGTTTTGAACCATCCAGATTGGCCATTTCGATCACAGACTGCTTGGCATCACACCAATACAATTTGTCAGTTAAGTAATCAATCGTTATTCCACTGGGCCAGACCAGATCAGAACTAGCTATAACCCGTCGGCCAATGCCTTGAAGGGAAGAACTTTCAATTCGTGGATTAATCCCCATATCAGTCCAGAATAATCGCCTTTAATCAAGAAAGCATACAACAAATAAAATTTGCATGAAAAAAAATCTTTCATTCTTTCATCACTGAAAATGTCAATGTAAATCACTTTAAATAGAATAAGCTGAAGTGGTACACTAAGGAACATAGAGAGTATAGCAGTGAACATTAGACAAATAATTCTCAATAGCAAAAATTATCTTTCCATGTAGAGCATCTTGGACAGGAAATGCTGAATTAAGGTTTAGGTCATTGGATAAAGAAGAAATTATTAGTTTGAAAAATTTTACTATATTACTAATTGAAAGTGTGTTCAAGAGCATATTCTTAAATTAGTGTTTCATGCTGCAAAAGGCAATAAATAAAACCTTGTTAGCCTGTCCCTCTGCCATGCATATATAAAACTATATATGTTAAATTACAACATAAAGGGAATAGCATATTTATCTGTTACCTAATTTTATACAATGTACTCAGTTAACTTGGTCAGTTTTAACTTCCATAAATCAGATGCTGAGGCACACTTTTTGTCATATGGTTCATTGCCTTTTATACTGGTTAGTTTGGAGATGGTTATAGTCCCACTTTTTTAATCATATGGCTGGCTCCAAATCAATTATCAATTATTGCCAGTATATTGTTTCCCGTAGACCATTGTAAAACTTTCATTAGAAACAAAATAGGGTTAGTCTTTAATCCTTCTGTTTTAACAAGTAGGAAGGAATCCATTATTCTCCTTAATTCTCTAAACCTAAACCAACATCTGTCACCAATATGTTGCTAATTCACAATTAACAATATAGTCTTCTAATCTTTCAGAATTTCTATTTCCACATGTCTAAATCTAGGAATAACCTATCATTTGAACTCATGTTATAATTTTTCTAAATAGAATTCATAAGCCATGCAATCTAAATACTATCCTTCACTTGGGAAATCAATAATGTAGATTTTTAAAGAAAGTACTTAAATGGGCTTGTGTCTAATTGAGTAATGAATTACAGCCCACTCCTTTTTTAAAAAAAAATTAAATTTGTTTAAAATGAAGGTTATCTTGGGGCGCCTGGGTGGCTCAGTCGGTTAAGCGTCCGACTTCGGCTCAGGTCATGATCTCGCAGTCCGTGGGTTCGAGTCCCACGTCGGGCTCTGTGCTGACAGCTCAGAGCCTGGAGCCTGTTTCAGATTCTGTGTCTCCCTCTTTCTCTGACCCTCCCCTGTTCATGCTCTCTCTCTCTGTCTCAAAAATAAATAAATGTTAAAAAAAAAAATGAAGGTTATCTGAATAATGAAGTTTGTATGTAAGAATAGAAAGTCAAAAGACATTAAAAGGATGAGGAAGTCATGCTAACTATATCATTTCTGAAAATTTGAACAAATTTCATGGATTTTCTTGATTTCTGATTCCACTGAACACCTGAGGTCTTAAGACAAATTTTGGACACTAGTATATCAAACATGAACTGTCTTATGACTTCTATGGGAAAGTGTCTTGTTTTTACAAATGCTTACTTGGCCATTGGATGGACAGCAATTCCTCGTGGCTGAGAGACCTCCTCCTTGATGATTATTTCACGATGCTTTCCATTTAAATCACTCCCTTCAATGAGAGATTTCCTAAAATGTATGTGATAAAAAGGAACTTATTACATCAACTTTACTTTTTTTTTTAAGTTTGTTTGTTTATTTTGGGAGAAAGTGAGCGTGAGTGGGGAAGGGGCAGAGAGAGAAGGAGAGAGAGAATCAGAAGCGGCTCCACATTGTCAGTGCAGAGCCCGACACAGGGGCTCAAATCCACAAACCACATGATCACAACCTGAGCCAAAATCAAGAGTCGGACGCTTAACCAACTGAGCCACTCAAGCACCCCTACATCAACTTTACTTTTTAAATAAAAATACTCCTTTTCTCTGTTACTTACTGAAATGCAAAAATAGGCATTCTAAACTACCTCCATCACATGTGCATGCACACACACACACACACACACACATACACACACACAGGTCAGGACATACACCCATGAATTCTACTTTTCTTACACAGTCTTTTAAATAGCATCCCATTATTTATCCCACGCAATTAAAATACACGGTGAAAGGATAAGGTAAGAGGGACTGTGTCAGGAGGCTGGCAGGGACAAAGCCAGGGGTGTAAATACCACCAACCCCTTTTCTTCACAGCCTCCCAGCTCCTGCTGAACCCAATGAAAGCCAGAGGACAGGTCACAGATCACAGGAAAGAGAGTAGGCCTCAAAGGGCCACAGAGACAGCCAGCACAAGGACAGCATGGAGAGAGTAATGTTGACTTAATTTTCTTCCATATGATTCTAAGACAAATGGGAGTACTGAAATATTATGTGGTATTCTTTACATTAAAAAAATAATAACCCTTTGGAATCTGGCAGGGGAGAAAAATCCTTGTCTCCTCATTTTTCCATTTATTTTTTAAACAAACCTTTATTGTCAAATAACTACTGAGCACTTACTGTGTGTCAGGGATTGGCCTAAGCATTGGAGACAATAGTAAACAAAACCTTGTTTGTTTGTTCGCATAGAGCTTAGAGTTCAGCAGGAGAGGGAAAGAGAATTATAGTACAGAGAATGTAAAGAATGCAGTCGCCAGACTCAGGGCAGACACCTTATTGCAGCACACTTTCACCCTGTGTACTAACCTGGGCTTCCCAGCAGCATCCAGGAGCAGGCAGGACCACAGGCAGAGGGGACAAGAAGAACCACCCTTCCCCACCACATGCTGTCTGCTCAGCCTTTTCCCTACTGCAAACTAGAAAAGTATAATTATCTTTAATTCATTCAACAAACATCTGGAAAGGCCTAGCTCTTGTTCTTGTGGACAATGTCTGCATGAAACAGGCCTACCCAGAAACACAGGGAAGAACTATTTTCTCTTCCTTGTTCTGCTAAACACGAAGGAGATCTCTGTGTGGTTTATTTGAGCGCACTTTCTAGCCACTCGGTTGGGAAGGGGCTTCATATATTCCCCCTTGCAGGTTATGTGAAGGAGAGAGGCAGAGCTAAAACTGGCTCAGGGCATGTGCTGGTCAAGTACACTTTGCAAACTACCAACTCAAGACCCTGATAATCTGATGTGTACTCCAGGGCCACTTTTATTTATTTATTTTTTTTAATTTTTTTTTTCAACATTTTTTATTTATTTTTGGGACAGAGAGCAACAGAGCATGAACGGGGGAGGGGCAGGGAGAGAGGGAGACACAGAATCGGAAACAGGCTCCAGGCTCCGAGCCATCAGCCCAGAGCCTGACGCGGGGCTCGAACTCACGGACCTCGAGATCGTGACCTGACTGAAGTCGGACGCTTAACCGACTGCGCCACCCAGGCGCCCCTCCAGGGCCACTTTTAAAAGATAATTCTATTCCCAGATGAAGTGATTGTCAGAAAGGTACTGCTGGGTGGAAGGTATTTTTGAACTCAATGTGTCAAATTCACTCAATCACAACTGTCACTGAGCCTGTCCCTTGGTGGGAGGGAAGGAATTCTGAGGCCACTTCCTTGTGACCAGGGGAGATAAAACTGTCAGTTCTGATCTCACTGGTACATCATCTCTAAATTCTTACTGTTTTGAGCAGGAGTGAAATGATGAGAATCAAGACGGACATAAGCTCCTGACCCTGGATCTGTCTTAGGCAGGTCTCCTGCAATTTACTTTCAAAGCTCCCTAAGGGGTTCGCCCAATAATGTACTTCTATTTGATTCAGCCAGAAAGCAAATCTCTAACTCTGGTGTTGGTAATGAGAAAGTAAAGACAAGCACGGACATTTGGGTGCAAAGGAGTTCGAGCATGACCCTTTATCTAGTGGAGCATCTCTCTCTTTTTATCCATTATCTAATGGGTCTCAATGCCACTGGGATCCTCCAAAACCCACCCTATTTCCTGACAGGATTGTCCATCCAGAACCGTGGAAGAGCGATTTATACCTCATGGTAGTTTTTTTTTGTTTTTTTTTTTTTACCTCAGAAGAAAGAGCAAACATGTTATTTTTACCTTCCTGATGCATTTTTTACTGGGCATTTGACTTCAAGAATTAGGATTCCTTAATGCTAAATAATAGCATTACCAGTGGAATGATCAATTAGCTTCCTGCCTATGTTTAGATGATAATTTGAATCTGTCTTTTCCTAAGCCAATATAAACTGTAAGCATCCACTCTGGTTCTTTTAACTGGTTAAAAGTTCCCATATAATCTAATATCATGAACTTGGAATCTCAGTTATTTGAATCCAATTTCTAGCTAATATCAAGGTTTTCAAACTATAAACCTCTCATTTCCAGACAAATTAAAGGTTTTCTTGTAACAGCTGCCGTTAGAGGGAAGAGGACTTAGAAGGGCTTGTTATTACAGAACTCAATGAACTAGGAAATTTGAGGTCTGGATTCTCCAGGACAGGGAGGTGTGTGACGATCTCCTGAAGGCATTGCCTTGTTGTAGGTACCACGGGGCTATTAATCAAACACTGTTAAAATTAAAGGTGCCATGCACATGTGGGAAATATGAGGAGACCCGGCATGCTCAGAGAGGCCAAGAGCGCCTGACATCTGCTGTCCTGATCAACGCTTACCCTTCTGAGAACAGCCGTGTACAAGCTCTGTTATTATGCACAGCTGACATTTTAAAACGTCCTTTCAAGTAGGTTCAACACAGAGGAGGCTGTTATTATGATTTTTATCATTACCACAACTGAAATTCCAGATCTACTTCTTGCTGGCTGCTTGCCATCGGGAAAGTTATTTTACCTCTTTAATTCTCAATGTTTTAATCTTTAAATTGGGGACAAGAAAACTTACTTTTTCAATAGTGTCATCGATATAAAGCTCCTAGCACAGTGTCTGATGCACTTTAGTGATTCAATAAATAAATATCCAAAAAATAAAGAAAGAAACGTTTAAGCGAATGAATGAATGAATGAAAATATACTTGCCCTGGATATAAAAGTACCATATTATTGATAACTGTACAGCACACCATACATCTGGCTAATTTTTAGAACACCATTTGTTTCCCATGGATTATCTAGACCAAAGAAGATTTTCTGGAACATAGAAAACCTACCCCCAAGCATATAAACCTGTTCCCTGGAACTTGGAAGGAGTTCTGTGTTGGGACCACTGATTTCATAGAGGTGATATCCTAATTAATTCTATCTTCTTTTGCTTTAACACAGTTGTGTAGGTACCAGATGTTCAGGTTGTCTACCATTACATTTCATTACTTTAAGTTACTCTGAGAAAACATCCTAGAGCACAGAGCATTTCCAAAACCGTCCTGTGACAGCTGCCTGTACTCTCTGGTTAGCTACCTATCTCAGAAGCAAGGACTGGGCTCTCATGAGCACACGTAAGAGGAACAGCCCCTTCACCCATCCCTCTCCCCCATCCTTCACCCTCCTCCCCCCACCCCACACCATTCTGGGAGGCTCACACAGGCCACACACACACCAAATGCAGCTGCCCTTCCTGCAGCCCCAAGAGCAGTGTGCCCAGAGGGCAGAAATATCACAATTTCTCTCTAGTCCTGTTCTTTCCCACATAAGGGAAAGTAGACCATCTCTCCAATCTCATGAGGACTCTCCTCACAACTCCCACGTAAAGCTCTGCTCCCTCCTTCATGCTTATTAACAAGGAGCCAGCGTGTGGATTCTAGTCTATAAAATGAGGGGGTTTGGCTAGTCAATCCCCGAAGCCCCTTCCATCACTCGCTCTGGATGTGTACAACCCTCATTTGGCATTTATTTATGTATGGCCTTATTTATACATCTCTTGTACTGATAAGTAGACCAAGCATTTGTACTGGTTTTGCCTGTGTACGTGTGCCTTAGCTCCCTGGCTAAATTGTAAGCTGACCACAAAGATGGA
Source organism: Panthera uncia (assembly GCF_023721935.1). Lineage (NCBI taxonomy): Eukaryota > Metazoa > Chordata > Mammalia > Carnivora > Felidae > Panthera > Panthera uncia. The sequence goes on along the minus strand of NC_064811.1, from coordinate 90,095,051 downwards.
CAGCTCTTCACGCTCCTTTGCATTTCCCACAATACCAAGGACAGGGCTTTATCCATAGCAGGTGCTCAAAGGATGCTTGTTGATTGCATTCAGACAGGCTTTGCATTTCTCTGATTACCACAGCCTGAAGTGTGAAAACACATGCTACTTCCTTGGTCCACACAATTCTCCCTTGGATACAGATCCAATCTTGATGAAAGGAGGAACATCCTGCTTGTTGGTGTGGGGGAGTGGAGGGAATATGGACAGCATTAGGAGCATCTTTCCTCCAGTCCCAGCCAAGTGCCCAGCAACAATTTCTTGAGTACAAAGTGGAGGATGAGGTCCGCGGTATTATCTATTCCATCACTCCCATCCCACATGGCTTAAAACTGAAGGTGGAAGCATACCCTCTGTCTGTCCAGTAGAATTTACGGTCAATCCAGTCTATGGCAAGACCTTCTGGCACATCTACTGCTTCCTCAATAAGCCTTTCTCGCTGAGAACCATCCATATTAGCTCTCTCTATCCACTTCAGGGCTGTATGGGCAAAATATATCTACAAAAAAGAACACAGGCATTTCTCTCTGATTTGCTTTTAAAAAATTAATTTGGAATATATACAAATGGAGTTGGTAACCTTCAGATCATACAGTGTAATCATTAAGAGCTTGACTTTGGAGATAGACACACCAGCAACTGAATTCCACCTCTGTTGCTTCCCAGATGTCTTAGACTCTTGGTTTCCTCATTGGTTAAATGGGGATAATGATACCAAATGCATTCACTGATATATATATATATATATATATATTCAATTATATATATATTCAATTATACATATATATTCAATTATATATATACTCAATTATATATATATATATTCAATGCATTCACTGATATATATATCACAGATATATATATATATCACAGATATATATATATATCACAGATATATATATCACATATATATATCACAGATATATATATATATCACAGATACATATATATCACAGATACATATATATCACAGATACATATATATCACAGATATATATATCACAGATATCTATATATATATCACAGATATATATATAGATATATATATCAGTGAATGCATTTGGTATCATTATCCCCACTTAATCAGTGAGGAAACCAAGAGTCTATATGTGATATATATATATATATCTCCTTAGACCTGTGCTTGACACATATTTCTATTGCTACTTGGTAGTTTATTAATCTTTGATCATTGGTTAATAACAAAGCCATTATACTTGAACTCTAATGGCTTCTATAGCCTGAAAGTGAACAGTGATGAGCAAGCAGTTTAGTGGCAGCTACAAGCTGGGCTGTGTCTTCTACTGCTCAGTCCACTGCACTGCATTTCACTACAAGTCAGGAAACACAGGTTCCTTTCCTGGTTTGGCCCTTATTTATTTAATTGTGCTGCCCAAGTCATTTCACCTCAATTTTCTCAACTGTAAAAATGACAAAGTTATACTAGATATTTGCCAAAGTTTCTTTCATCTCTAACCACATTTAATTTCATTTTAATTAATCCACCTTGTTTAACAGAACATACCTTGCAGGTGCAAAGCTCTTTTTCAGTCTACTATGCAGACTAGCAAACAGATACCAGAATTTTGTGAGAGTATTAACCATGAGTCAGATGACAATTTAATGATAGCATGTGTGGAATTTTAGCTGTGAGTACATATATGCACATAAACCTGTAATCAATGATGAGAATGTTCATAAACATTCATTATCTAATGAGCTATCATTAGATAAAATAGAAAAGGTTCTATTCCATAACACAAAAATGGGTACTTCTCATATTAAACAACACTAAGCTAGAGCTCTTCTCCTCAAACTCAAATGCGCACATGAATCACCCGGAAATCTTGTTAAAATACAGATTCTGATTCAGGAGTCAGGGTGGAGCCTGGGAATCTGCACTTCTAACACGCTCTAGGTGACATTGATACTGCTGGCCCAAAGACCACGGTTTAAAAAGCAAGAAAATGAGAACTGGACCAGAGAAATGAAAACTAGCCACATGACTGCAAGTTCATTCTAGGTCTCTTTATTCACCTTATAAAGAACGCTGACTGTGTAGGAAAAAAAACTAGTTTGGTAATAAATGAATCTTGAACTGATTGTTTCTATTAATTATTTCTTTCTGTTAATATAATTCTTCCATGGAATTATCTAAATTCAGTTCAAGAAAAGAGAAGGATTTTTCGCTAGTGTTTAAGTACAAAACTTCTATTTGCAAATATAGTTATATTTGGCTATCAATCCATAGCAATTAAACAAAGAGTTGATTTGCTTCCCTCTGCCTCTTTTGACCATTTACCAGACTGCTTCCTTCAAATCAGGAAGAAACAAAAATACAAAGTTTAAAATTCTAGGAATTAATGCACTGTCTCGTAATAATTAAATGATTAATTAAGCGCTATGTAAATTTATAATTATTGGGCGATTAACCTCCACAAGACAGTGTAACATATCATTTCAAGCACACTGTAACCTAGCACAAATATGACCAGAAATTAAAGATCAAATGGTCAGTTGATTCAGGTGATAATACAGAAATTTTTAAAACTTCATGTAAAATTGATTATTATATAAACAATGTTGTAAGACTGTCATTCCCACGTGAGTCATAAAATCTGTTTTTCTGATTGCCATGATTAAGAGGTCATTGAATTCCATCTTTAAGAACTTATATTAAATGCAGATTACTAACCCATACTTGCAATGTCCCACCCCCACCCACTCCTTCCCCTATCAGTGAATAACTAAAAACCTATTTATGGCAGTCTTCCTATGTGTATGGCACTCTGCTAACCTCCCATCCTCACCTCCAAAGATGAAACTAAATTTAAGATTCTGCCCAATCATTCCCAATAAAATGGCTGAATCACAATAAGGACCAAGACAGTGTTATGAGAACAGGAACACCCTTAAAATTTGCCAAACGATGTTCCTACATTTCTCTGTGCCTAATCATTCTGAGCTTAGCAGAGGATTTTCAAGTAGCTCAGGTCATCTGTTAGGATAAAATCCTCTACTCTGTCCTTAAAGCACAGCCACATCTGTTCAGGCGACAAAACCATACCTTATTTTCCACAGGGTCGTGATCAAGGGCAAAAACCATTCCCATTTGCTGGCTGAGCAGGGATCCATAATCTGTTCCATCAAAATGCACATGTCGAATATCTTGAGAATTGGCAAACAGCAAAAATGGCTGTGGTCCTGTTAACCAGATTCAAGTATGGCTCTGTTTAAAATATGCCTTGGAACCCAGAAAACACTTCTGACTCTTCCTTTTCATTGTACCCGCTTTCTGCAGTTCTCGTCTTCGTAATTTCCCACCAGTGTGGTGTAGGTTAAGACAGGCAAGACGATTTCTTGTATGAGGCAACATTTTACCAGATTCCCCTCTGTCTAGGTGCCAGCTTTTAAAGTGCAAATTACTTGTCAAAAGAGCCAGCATCAAATAGTGAACACCAGAACTAGAAGACGCAAGTCTTAGTGCCATAATCTCCTTGATTCACACATATGGAAACATATTAATATTAGCAGATTCATGTCCAAATAAATTCATGTCCAAATAAATACACTTAGCTGGCCTGGGCACTTCTGAAAAGGAGGCATGATTATTTGAGTTAATAACAAGACCCCTGATAATTTTCAGAGCTCAGATTACACTATATTCACTAAGGCCCTGAGAAGCTAAGAGTATTGAGGTCTAAGGCAAAACTCTGTAAGCTCATCATTATGTGATCCCAGATCACAGGCATAATGAACTTTGGGAGAGATGACATTAATTTCGTATAAACCTAGGATTTCTAAAGCTGCTGAGGGACACAAGAGATACAATGTCAGAAGATGAAAAAATTGTTCAAGCATACAACTACATATTAAATCTTGACATAAAAAGGACAGAATTTGTCAAAGTCTTATGATAGCTACATTCACTGCAGAGATGAAAATCAAATCAATCAACAAATATTTATTAAACATCTCTAAAGATTATTCCGGTCATGACTTTCACATATACTGGCATCCCATGCTTGATGTTATGGTAAATATTTGCTGAGTGCTAACTGACTTAGAGATATTCCTTAAAATGATTATTATTTATGTGATTCCTATTTATATTTACAATGTGATTTTGTGTTCCATTTCCAAAAATAAAAACTCAGACTTTCTACTCAGAAGCCAAAAGCGATTTAACTCTCCATCTTTCTAAATAAAATGTTTTCACATAATCTTTTTGCAGAGACACACGTTCAAACATCCACAGCACTAACCTGATGCTGCACAACTTTTTTTGTCCAGTTGTAGGTCATACCCAGGAAAGCAACCACATTCCCAGGATACTGGGCTAAGAGGGAGGCAGAGTTGGCTACATCCACCATTATCGGGTGATGAACAGCCTATAAAAACAATCGCTTGCTGATGATGCTATGCCATTCAAAAATATAACAATTTTTCATCAAAATATTGAAAAAGCCAAGTATATATTAGTTTTTAAATCTATCTCCATCATCATTTATACTGCTGCAAACAAGTTTATTTTTCAGACCCTAAGAACAAAATGTCACTACATTCCATTTTCCTATAACCTGATAGCTTGAATGTTAACCCTTCACATCCCAACAGCCCTTGTCCTCTGTTCTGTCACTGAGCTTGAAAACAAGAGCACTGCCAGCGGCTGCAATAAGAAATATCTTTTGATGAGTTTGACAGCTAGTCTAACTCTTGCTGGTGAGTAATATATTTTTTCTCCATGTATTTTTGGCCTCCTGATTTCTTTTGCTTTATTAAAAAAAAAGCTACACATAACTCTTATGCTAATTTTAAGTTACATCCAGCCCTCCGTAATGCTTTAGTCTCTATGAAGATCAAAGTAGAAAGATATTTATTAGCTGCAAGGAATAGACTAAGAACTCTGCATCCATCGTCTTGTTCAATGCTGGCCACAAATACAGGAGGCATGTATGATTAACTTCTACAGATGAGAAAAATGAGAACAAGGGGGGAGCAAGTAACTAGTCCAAAGTAAGCCTGCTAGTAATGTAATGCTACTGCATAGCTGTCTAACTTGAAAGCCCTTGCTCATAACCACTACACTATGCTGTCTAAAAACAAAAAAAACACACAAACCAAAACCTGATATAAACCTATATGGTACTTCGTTGCATAAGTATCTTTCTATGTGTAATGTTGAAAAATCTATTCTCCTTTATCAATAAGATCAATTTTTAGGTGTCACTAAGAAAATTAATGTTTTCAAACAAACAAAAAGTAAATAAACTTACCACTGCATGTTTTTCCATCTGTCTCAAGCACTGAGCCTTCAGGACAGAAACATATGGGACCATCTGATGTCAGAACACAGTCATGGCTACATTTAGATGTATTGCTTGGACAGGAAATTAATTCTAATCAATGAAGCATAAGGTCAAGATTAGTGTTAAGCCAGATTTGTAGAAATTTAGCAAAATCAGCTGATAATAAAAAAATGCTATGCTAAAAAGAGAAAGTTAAATCAAAACCAGACATTTATGAAATACTTTGGTAAGGAAGTTGTAAAAATAAAGAAAAATTTCAAATCTAAAAAAATTAAAGAAAGATCTATCATTTTAGAAAGTGAATCTAGCTTCCTCTAAGTTTCTTTTATGTCAAATAATATTTTCAAAGTTATTAGTCATCAATATTCCAAAATATTTTTTTTTAATGTTTTTATTTTTGAGAGAAAGACAGAGATAGAGCATGAGCAGGGGAGGGGCAGAGAGAGAGAGGGAGATACAGAATCCAAAGCAGTTTTCAGACTCTGACCCGTCAGCACAGAGCGGAGTTCGAACCCATGAACCATGAGATCCTGACCTGAGCTGAAGTCAGAAGCTTAACTGAGTCACTCAGGTGCCCCTATTCCAAATTTTTTTAAATGGAACTCAGCCAAATCATTTGCAAGTTCATCTGGAAAACTAACAGCTCTTGTCTGGATGGTTATTCAAACAAATCAACTGTTTGAAAAAAACTCTGTAAGAAAATTTGAACACTGTCTAGACATTTGAGGTTCTTAGGGAATTATTGCTAATATTCTCAGGTACAACAATGCTATTGTGATTATACATAAAAACTAACTGGATATTAGATGATAGCAGAGAATTACAGCTAGCGTTGTAGATGTAATAATGTATTATGATTATGTTTTTTATATACTTACCCTTCAGAGATATACAATAAATATGGAAAAAGAAATAAATATATATAGAGAGAGAAATTTATATAGTTGCTTCCCAACCTTATTTTGATTTAATAGGCCTGCGTAGAGTCCAGTCACTCATGTACATAATAACTTATCAAGGTAATTCCGATGCATACTGCTGATCAAGGCCTACCAACCCAGTTCATAGCCACCTTAGAAACATCACTGAAAATGAAAGAAAATAATGCAATAAATACTTACGATGACACCGTTTCCCATCAGGAAGCAGAATAAATCCTACAGGGCATGTGCAATAATAAGATCCAGGAATGTTTTCACACCCAAGAGTACAGCCATGATTCCAAAAGGCACATTCATTGACATCTATACAACGACAACGGTAATCAGATGGTTATTTTTTTTTAATGTTGATTCATTTTTGAGAGAGAGACAGAGCATGATCGGGGGAGGGGCAGAGAGAGAGGGAGAAACAGAATCCAAAGCAGGCTCCAGGCTCTGAGTCATCAGCACAGAGCCTGATGGGGGGCTGGAACCCACAAACTGTGAGATCATAACTTGAGCAGAAGTCAGACGCTTAACTGACTGAGCCACTCAGGCAGCCTCAGATGGTTATTTTTTCAATAAATTGTAATATTGCTAATAAGTCAGCACAAAGTAGAATATCTCACGCTTGTATTTCCTGTAACTGACCATGGAAAGACTGTTTCTGCTACTCTCACAAAGAATTAAAGAAGTCAATTCAATTGTTGTGAAACCATTTTTATTGTCACAGTTTATACTTTCAAATGCATCTGTGCTTTCATACTAGAATTGCCTTCAGGAAAAAGTAGTACAATTTCCCATGAAAAGATGCAGCCACTTAAGGCAGGGACTCGTGAAAGTTCTTAATAAGAATAGGACATCCTTGCTCTGCTCTTCAGCCTTCTCAAGGCTGACAGGAGCCTTGAATGTAGGAACATTCCCCAGCAGCTTCATTCTGACAAAAACCCAACCTTCCAGGCCACTGTTTTATGCTATGGCTCTCCCCCACCAGTCCCAGGTCAACAGGAGACATATACTTAACCCATACTTAGGTGTCAAGTTTACCTGACTTCTCACCCCAGCCAATTCTACTGAATGTGTGCTGTAGCCATTGAGTGCTCTTCATTAGTAACTCACTGGAGCTCCCAGGAGAAAGGATACAGTACTTCTCCTGGGTTTACTGAATTGGGCCTGAAGCTTCAAAACAGGAGGAGCCCTAGATAACCAGTCCTGGTGCACAGTGTCTCAAGATCCTGTCACACCTTTATGGGATAAGGTGCGGACTTCATTTACTCTTTGAGGATCTAATGATAGTTATGAAACAATCTTACTATCTTAAAAAGATCTGAAAATACTGACATTTTTGCTCACTATCAAACCCATGGAGGGCCATGGAGTCCACTCAGAGAATCCCTGCCTTATATCCAGCTCTGAGTAGCCTCTGAGAGAATTTGATCTAGGAACACAAGACATAAAGGAGATCTGAAAGTTATTACAAAGGCTTCAACAACAACAACAAAAAATTATGTTTCTGGGGGGGGAAGGGGAGAAACCTCAAGTTGGTTTCACTTCGAGGCTCTCCATGACCCACTGGAGAACAGCCCTAGCTCAGGCGGGCTACACTTGTTTTAGGTAGCTACCCCACACGTTACCTTCACAGTGCTTTCCATCTGGGCTTAAAGTATACCCCTCCGCGCACGTGCACAAATGGGACTTAGAGTCTTGCTCACACATGCTGCCTGTGCAGTTACCTTTCCTCAGCTTGCAGAGTTTCTGACCTAAAAAAGAAGATGGTTTATTTGGAGTGGAGGTGTATTTTGACAAGGGACACTGCTTGATCCCTTCGTGGTTCTTAGAAGTCTAATCTCCCTGTGACAAAAGAAGGGGTGTTGTCTTTCATGGTGGTGACACTGCTTTGGAGCCAAACAGTATTAGTCTGGATTCTGAAGCATTCAGAGAGGCAACCCACTTATTTCTCTAATTGTATTATTCCTACAAAAGCACTCAGGATCAGACATCCTAATTAGCTGGAGATTTCATTCCTTGGGTTATAAACACTAAACACAAGTTCTCAGTTTTTCATTTCTGCTTTACTTACTACATATATAATATATAATAAAATACGTTTATATTTATACGTATACAATTCTATACATTTCTCAGTGCTCATCCAGATAACTGTACTCCTTTTTTAAGTGTTTATTTATTTTTGAGAGGTGGGGACAGAGAGAGAGAGAGAGAGAGAGAGAGAGAGAGAGAGGATTCAAAGCAGGCTCCACACTGACAGCAAAGAGACATATATGGGGCTCCAATTCACAAACCGGAAGATCATGACCTGAGCTGAAGTTGGAGGCTCAACTGACTGAGCCACCCAGGCACCCCAAGATAAGTGTACTCTTAATCCCTTTTATTTCACTCATTCTGATTTACTTTTATAAAAAAAGAATAATAATAAAACAAAAATTCTGAAAATGAAATACCTGTTTAAGAAACAAAAAAGCTTCAATCTTAAGAACATCTTTTTTTAAATATAATAGTTATAGGTTTGATCTATATATTCAGTTTTTAGGATCATTATTTAAAGAACATCTTTCAGACTTAAAATATACCACTGCCATATATCTTGTCCCCAAATTTCTGAGTTTTTTGCAGCCAGTATTCCATGTTTTACAAAATAGCCCAGGGTAAATAGCAGAATCTGCTTTGTGAGGTAGGTGTTTGGGTTGAATTAGCCAAGTATATGGAACAACAAATGGCCAACTTAGCACCTTCGATTTTCAGAGCCAGAGTCAAGAGACAAACTAGTAACACATGGATCCCTGCTCAAATTGTGCTCCTTCTTCTCTTTTACCAATTTTAACAACGACAGGATAATTTGTAAAATGTTCTTGGAGATACAGAGTTAAGCTTGAGTCTGAGGGCAGATTTCAGGATCCAAGTAGAAATGGAAGCCAGAACTCTGGCAAGAGGTGACAGTAAGGGAAGAAGGCCAGGGTCATGGATCAGAAGTCACGGAGGGGTTGAGATCAGTGAGAGCCTGTGAATAATGAAAAGGACCCAACAGAAGCTCTGCTAAAAACACAGCTTTGCTGTGAATGGCACAGGGAACAAACCAGTGACAGCCTGAGCTCAGCAGTGCAAGAAGCTGAGGCCATTCTTTCTCCGTGTAGGGCTCTTCCTCTGGTCCCTGTTTATCTACTTATAAAGATGTCTCCTTACTCTGACTGTACCAATTTCCTTCTATTTCAAGTCAGTAAACACTCTTTTTGACCAATAACACCATGACACAGTGAAAACATAACATATTCTTGCCCTCTTGAAAATGTCTCTAGTGTGCGTCGAGACTACCTGGCATGCCACCCTTTAGGGATTCTGATTTGGTAAAAATCAAGAGAAAGGCTCAGGAATCTGCATTTCAGGAATCATTCTGATTCTGTTGCTGTAAGTCTTCACACACACTTTGAGGAATACCTCAAACACTGAATACTGAATGTACCAATGAAACTTCCCAGCCTCACCTCAGTTATAAATACCTCCTTTTAGCAAGTCTGTGTTATTTCCTTGGTGATTTTAAACTTGTTTATTCAGGACACCTGGATGACTCAGTCAGTTAAGCATCCAACTTTGGCTCAGGTCTCGCGGTTCATGGGTTCAAGCTCCGAGCCGGGCTCTGTGCTGACAGCTCAGAGCCTGGAGCCTGCTTCAGATTCTGTGCCTCCCTCTCTCTCTCTGCCCCTCCCCTACTCACGCTCTGTCTCTCTCTCTCTCAAAAATAAATAAAACATTAAAAAAATTTAACTTATTAGGACATGATGACAGAATTAAATATGAAATAAATCTTGCCAATTATTCAATACTGTTGCAATATTACCTACCTACTGAATCAGTTCAGATATACGTTGAATAGTGTCTTGGATACTGATTCCCAAAATTTTGTTTCTTGTCTATGGTTTTTACACTAATCACACATGTATAATTACACTGCTTTCAGGTTCCTACATGCTTCACATGTTCAAATTGTAACTAAGCAAGATGAAAAATAAAATGACCCAAATGTTAAAAGTAAATGACTAAAATTAGGAGACAAATGCACCCACTCCAAATTTTTTTTAAATGTATTTTTAAAATTTATATTTATTTTTGAATTTATAAATTTTGCAAGAGAATAACAACAACAAAAATACAGAAAGGTCTGACTTGGCATTTTTTTTTAATTTGAAGATCTGATTGGCTTTATTAAATGATTCATGAATCCAGCAGCACCCTATCTAGTAGGTGGAGAGGCAGTCCCCGGAGTTGGCCTTTTAATGGCACCAAAGTGCTTCCGTTTTCTTGGTAACAAAAAACTCAAGGAATTATGCTTCCTATGAATATCCCTTATAAAAACCTTTCCAAATCCAGCATGATAGGCAAGTACTTAATTAAGGACTAGGAAAACTGAGTTCTGTCTTGATTCTGCCTTTACATCAAATCATTAACTCTTTAACCTTAGTTAACCTTAATCTATGAAATAAAAGTGTTGGAATAAATATGCTTTGAGATCACATATTTTAAAAATGAAATTTTTACGGTTCTGTACAGAGCCAGATGTTTGTGGTAAATTCCTCTAAGTTTATACTGCTAAAGAGTCTCAAACCTTAATTACTGCTTATGATGTGTTAATAGGGATTCAAACTGCCTAATGAAGAAAAACAATTAGCATCCAGGGTGCGGGAAATGCTCTGTTCTTAATCTAGATCTAATATTACTTATTTCTTTTTTGTACTCTTCTCCTACCTCTCACCTGTGCTCACCTCTGCTCTTACTATCATCACCTTCCATCCCACTGCCATCACAATTATGCATGTACATCCTTTTTCCATTAACCAATAAGCTTCCTGAGGATAAGGCATGCATCCCATTCACATTTCATAGTCCAAACGGCATCTAGCATGGTGCCTTTTACAGCACAGGTATACCTCAAACATACAGAATATATGCACAAACAAAGCGGTGATCATGTCACCTGCGACTTAACTCCTTTACTTAGTTTTTCCTTGAATTTCCAGTCAACCTTAGGTTAGAACTCAGATAGTCAGACTATACCAGTCAAAGCCTCCTTCCATGCTACCATGCTGCTGATGGTTTTAATGGTACTCCTTAGAAATATATATCACTCTTTAATGGTGAAGATGAGCAGGAAAGCAATCACTATTTCCTCTAAATGGTTAGGCTGAGGATACGACCTGAATTCAGGCACCAAACACTTTAAAAGGTCATTTTAGGAAGTGGCAAAACATAGAGGATTGAGGGCTATATTTTTGTTTAATCTTCTTAATCTGCTCCTGTTCTTCAGCTTCAAATTAGGCCAAAGCTAGCACTGAAAACCACTGCGGCTGACCTCAAATAACACCCCTTCCCAGAGCCCAGCAGTGCAGCTTAATTACCTCTGAGATCACATTAAAGCTCCTAATCACGGAGTTAATGTCCACCACCAACTGCGCCTTCAATAAATGCCTGCCTAACACATAGGCTCTCGTGAGCTTTTCTAACGCTGAGTAAATCTGTAAATTTTACCCTGGCCCGTTCTGAAACGGTGCACATGGGATTCCCCAACCTGCTTTGTTTCACTGGTCACCTTTTCCCTACCTCAAATTCAGTGTAAGACTCACCTCATCAACAGAGCCTTCCTAGTCTCTTCCATTTGAACCCATTCACTTTAACCAGCCTTATAACTAAATATTAGCACATCCAGTATTTAGCATATACAATAAAAAATTGGAATAACATTTTATAAAGCATTTACATCTTCACATTTAATTTTCAAAAGAAGCCCTTGACTAATCAGAGCACACATAATCTTTCATTTTACAGATTAGGAAATAATGTCTTTAGGATCACATATGGGTAATAAGGGGTAAATCTGGGACTCAAGCTCAAGCCTTCTGGTTGTAGACCCCACATTTCTACATATATATATATATATATATACATATATATATATATATATATATTTGTGCATATACGTACACTTGTATGTGTGTGTATATATAACTATGCGTTTTTATAGAAACCTATATGTTATTTCTAATTTATTTTCTTTTTTAAATTTTTTTAATGTTTATTGATTTTTGAGAGAGAGAGAAAGAGCATGAGCAGGGGAGGAGCAGAGAGAGAGGGAGACACAGAATCTGAAGCAGGCTCCAGACTCCACTGTCAGCACAGACCCGGATGCGGGGCTTGAACTCATAAATCACGAGATCAGGCCTTAAGCCGAAGTCAACACTTAACCGACTGAGCCACCCAGGTGCCCCTATAATATATTTTCTATAAGAACCTAGTTATATTTTTGCTTCATTTATTTATTGTCTTACTCATTAGTGAGTTCCCTGAGTAAATGACTTCTTCAACTTCCTTAAAAACTTTCCAAACTGTATATTTATTCTTCTTTGTTAATAGCAATAACAAGGAAGAAAATACTAGAATGGTCATTCTGTGCTATTGGAATTCCCAATTACAATAAAAACAAAAACCACTTAGCCAGAATTCAGCTACTTGGTATCCTGATCCACCTAAATTCCTCTAAGAATCAGAACGTAAACAAATCAACAGCCTCTGAACAGTTAAAAAATACAGTAAAACACCTTGGGCTGTGAGTAATTTTTTCTGTGAGTGTTCCCCAAGACGAACAAACATTTCTAATAAATTTTAAATTCATAAGTGAGTGATGTCTTGCAATATGAGTAGTACATGACACCAAACATAACAATCACAAATGACCCAATGGTTCTTCCCTCCCTCTCTCTCTCTCTCCTCCCTCTCTCTGGATTGTGGGTGATTGTCTCCCATGCTTGGATGCTCAGTCTCAAGCCACAGAAATCTGTGATTTTTCAGAATGTTGGAGGGTGCCCACAACTGGCACTAATGTGTTTTTTGTCACTTCAAAGCACCTATGGACAGTCCTTTGCTTTTCCATACAAGAGGAAGCTCAGGAATGCTTTGCTTCATTCTAGGTCAGGCTGCCTGCAGATATAGACCCTTTCCTCTGCTGCCTTATTGCCAGTTACATTAAATACAGTAGATGACAAGATTTTATCAATACTGTGCTGTAGGGATGCCCGGGTGGCTCAGTCAGTTAAGTGTCCAACTTCAGCTGAGGTCATGATTTCGTGAATTCGAGCCCCACTTCAGGCTCTCTGCTGACAGCTTGTAGCACAGAGCCTGCTTCAAATTCTGTGTCTCCCTCTCTCCCACCACCCACTCATGCTTTGTCTCTCTCTCAACAATAAACAAACATTTAAAAATTAAAAAAAAATACTATACTGTACTCAAAATCTGTCAGTGATAGTGAAAGTCCTCCTACACAATAACCCTCCTTTCTCTTGTCTCCCTCACACCAGCCATAAAGGTTTTCAAAGGTAAGCGCAGGTTAATTTGTTTATTTTTCTTTATATTTTGTATTTTCTTTATTATTTTGTATTATATAACAGTATTGTAATCATTTTTATATGAATATTTGGGGGTTGTGGAATGAATCATCTGTGTTTCCATTATTTCTTATGGGGAAATTAGCTTTGATATACAAGTACTTTGGATTACAAGCATGTTTCCGGAAAGAATTATGCTCTCAAACCAAGGTTTTACTGCACATTCTTTTCACTCTCAGAAGAGCCCCTTGGGCCCACTCAGTCTTATTTTGTAGCCATTTCTGACGAGTGTGACCATGGCACCCCACAGCACAGAGATGGAAATGCAAGGTGTTAATGCCACTCCCATTGTCACTCCCCACCCCCACTGCATTCCCGGCTGGCAGAAGGGACTGCATGATTCCAGTAAGCCCACACATTGCCTCAGCCCAGGTTTCCAGACTACCAGGGCCAGTTACTGGGAGAGGGCAGCTGAGGTGACCCTACTGGTCATCTCTCCCACAAAGGCTAGAAGCCTCAATTCAGGGCTCTTCCTAGAGAAAGATGGTACAATTTGAGTGTCAAAATGATAATAACTGCAACAAATAGACACATGTCAAATATTTTTTAAATGTATGAGTTTATCAAGATGCTTAAAAAGAGACCCTTGGGGCACCTGGGTGGCTCAGTCAGTTAGGGTCTGATTTTGATTTCGGCTCAGGTCAGGATCTCATGGTTCATGAGTTGGAGTCCCACCTGGGGCTCAGCACTAGCAGAGTGCGGAGCCTGGTTGGGATTCTCTGTCTCCCTCTCTGCCCCTCTCCTGCTCACGCTCCCTCTCCCACAAAAATAAATGAACATTTTTTTTAAAGACCCTTTATTTCAAAAACAGATAAGGGAAAGAACTGAACATTTAATTTACATTTCCTATAAAAGATCCTCCCCAGGGAAATCATAGTTGATGTAGAAAAGTTCTTCAGCTAACAAATGCATAAGCAGTGATACAATTAGAATGTCATCACTTTGAAACTCTAATGAAAAAAATGGCTCTAGGCAATGATAACCAATAGCTTCTGAAACAATTATGTGAAAGGTTGATGGGAAACTTTACAAAGGATGGACCACATTGGCCACACCTGAACTGCTAATGACCCTTGAACGTCACAATAAGATCCAGAATTAGCCACTACATGTCCCCTAGTGTGATCAGTAGGAAGCATACAGTACCTCCTATAAATTAGTCTTACAAAAAATCTGAATCTGATCAGTCTTCTAGGACAAAACTACCTGCTTACAGGAAATACAGAATCATGTTAAATGACACCATGGGGTTATGATCTGCAAAATCCAAAATGTGGAAATTCTATTGGACAAATGATCTGGTTTCCCCAATAAATAAATGGCAAAGAAATACCTCAGATTAGAAAATAAACAGAATCCATGGCCAGGCGTGAGAAAAACAGCAAAAAGTAAGAGCTGACAGCAAGAAAGAAGACAGAAAAATGATAAAAGAACCATTCAAAATATTTAAAAGACATTTCAAGTAGTAGCAATTTTGTGTCAGTGCAAACCTGCATTTAAAATGCAGCTTTGGGGGCACCTGGGTGGTTCAGTCAGTTGAGTATCCAACTCGATTTCACCTCAGATCATGATCCCAGGATTGTGGGATTGAGCGCTGTGTCAGGCACTGGGCTGAGCATACAGCCTCCTTAAGATTCTCGCTCTCTCCCTCTCCCCCTCTCCCCTGTCCACACTCTCTCTCTCAAATGGAAAATAATAATAAATAAATAAAATAAAACCGAGCTTTGTCTCACACTAGTCTGATGAATGCCCAGTGACATGTATCTTTGTAAATCTGATCCTAGTCATTAACAAAATATCAACAATTATTTATAAAGTTAGGAAGATATAGCCACCCATATTTTACTAAGATTTTTATGAAAAACAAAGAGATGTAGGTGTTTGAACTGGATCATTTCAAATTATATGAAAACAGAAAATAAGCATCAGTGGAAATATAATATGGTACAGCTACTGGGTGGAATATAGTGTGGTGGTTCCTCAAAAAATTAAAAATGAAAATACCATATGATCTAGCAATTCACTTCTGGGTATATATCCAAAAGAATTGAAAGCAGAGTCTTCAGATATTTGCACACCCATGTTCATTGCAGCATTTTTCACAACAGCAAATACAGGGAAATAACCCAGGTATACATCGACAGATGAATGAATAAGCAAAATGCGGTATATACACACAATAGAATATTATTCAGCCTTAAAAAGGAAGGAAATTCTGACATATGTTAAAACATGGATGAAATAACGAAGGGGCACATGCACCCCAATGTTCATAGCAGCGCCATCAACAATAGCCAAAGTATGGCAAGAGCCCAAATGTCCATCGATGGATGAATGGATAAAGATGTGATATATATATATACAATGGAGTATTACTTGGCAACCAAAAAGAATGAAATCTTGCCATTCGCAACTACGTGGATGGAACTAGAGGGTCTTATGCTAAGCGAAATTAGCTAGTCAAAGACAAATGTCATATGACTTCACTGGTGAGGACTTGAACACAAGGGAAGGGAAGCAAAAATAATATAAAAACAGGGAGGGGGACAAAACATAAGAGACTTAAAAAATTTTTTTTAATGTGTATTTATTTTTGAGAGAGAGAGAGAGAGGGAGAGAGCGTGTGCCAAGCACGAGTGGGAGAGGGGCAGAGAGAAAGGGAGACACAGAATCTGAAGCAGGTTCCAGGTTCTGAGCTGTCAGCACAAAACCTGACACAGGGCTCAAACTCATGAACTGTGAGATCATGACCTGAGCTGAAGTCAGATGCTTAACCAACTGAGCCCCCCAGGTGCCCCAACATAAGAGACTCTTAAATATGGAGAGCAAACAGAGAGTTACTGGAGGGGCTGGGGGAGGGGGATGGGCTAAATGGGTAAGGGGCATTAAGGAATCCACCGCTGAAATCATTGTTGCACTATATGCTAACTAACTTGGATGTAAAATAAAATAAAATAATAAAATAAAATAAAATAAAATAAAATAAAATAAAATAAAATAAAAACATGGATGAAACGAGAAAATTATGCTAAGTGAAATAAACCAGTCACAAGACAACTGTATGATTCTACCTATATGAGGTGCAGAGGGTAGTCAAAATCATAAAGACAGAAGGTACAATGGTGATTGCCAGAGGCTGAGAGATGTTATCGTTGATGCATATAGAATTGTGGTTTTATAAGATGAAAAGAGTTATGGATGTTATGGAGATGGATGGTGGCGATGTTATACAACAATGTGAATGTACTTAATGCCACTGAACTGTACAATAAAAATAGTTAAGATGGTGAAGTGCCTAGGCAGCTCAGTTGATTAAGCATCCAATCCTTGATTTTTGGCTGAGGTCATGACCTTGCTGTTTAGGGGTTCGAAACTTGCCGTCAAGCTCCAAGCTGACAGCACAGAACCTGCTCGGGATTCTCTCCCCTGCTTCCCTCCTCTATCCTTCCTCTGCTCATGCACACACACACACACACACACACACACACACACACTCTCTCTCTCTCTCTCTCAAAATAAATAAACTTAAAAAATAGTTAAGATGGTTAATTTGTGTATTTTACTACAATAAAAAAATGGGGAAAAATTGTGTGAAAAAAATACTCATAATTCTAGGATGATTCTTTTCTATAAGTTTCCAAATAACTAAGGTTTTATAGTAGACACTCCAGCAATGACATAATTAAAATGAATCAGAGTCCGACTTGGGCTGTTTTATCTATACTAATTACTTCCATGAGCAGGTAGACCTCCAGGTGGGAGCAATTCTCCTTCACAAACTCTCAGAACTAAAGAAATTCAGCAATACTTTTTGTGCAAGAAATGAATGCAAAGTATTTTGCACAGTGTTGATGGTAGACACCCTTCATTTACCACAGAATATGCTTTTGAAACTCTTATGAGCATAACACTGGATCTACATTTTTTTAATGTTTTATTTATTTTTGAAAAGAGAGAGTACTAGCCAGGGAGGGGCAGAGAGATTGGGAGACACAGAATCCAAAGCAGGCTCCAGGCTCTGAGATGTCAGCACAGAGCCCGACTTGGGACTTGAACTCGTGAACTGTGAGATCATGACATGAGCCAAAGTTGGACACTTAACCGACTGAGCCACTTAGGTGCCCCACTGGAATCTACACTTACAGAATACAAAAAGAAAAAAACACAGAAGAAAGCAAAGATATTTGGACCTTTTATAAAATATCCAAAGATATTTGGACCTTTTATAAAAACTAGTCTGTGAGCAAACTACTTGCAAAAAATCACCAGAAGCTGAGCTTAAAATAATGTCATTAACACTGTATACAAAGGAGTTCCCACACTGGCTCTGAGATTCATATAATAATGTGGGTGTTGGGACAGCCAGGAGAGCATTGTTGCTTAGTGACTTTAATCACACCAACAAAATTGGGTGATCAATTCTGTGACAGCCAGGGGAGAGGGGTGTGTGTGTGTGTGTGTGTGTGTGTGTGTGTGTGCACGCATGTGTGCGAGAGAAAGAGAGAGAAATAGGTTTTGGCCCCATGATCTGTGCACACCAAAGCATTTAACTACTAGGAGGCCATGGATAGATAAGAATACACCAAATTACAGATTTTTTTGAAACAAATAAGGCAAAATCTAAGATATGAAATGATAATAGTAAGAGTGTGGTTGGGGAAGAAGCATGGTGTCACTCTCTCTGGGTTCAAATCCGAATTCCTCCAGAGTGTGACCTTGAACAAGATATTGTGACATTTCTGCAACTCAGCTTTTTAATCTATAAAATAGTAATAATAATCATACCTAGTTCATAGGGTTGTTGTGAAGATTAAATGAGATAATATGGGTAAAGCCAGAGGAGATAATTCTTTACATACTCAATAATTATGACTCTTTATATTATTTCTTTTTGTTGTTGTTGTTGTTGTTGTTGTTGTTGCTGTTTATTTTTTTAAAGTAGTCTGCATGCCCAGCACAGAACCCAATGCAGGGCTTGAACTCATGACCCTGAGATCAAGACCTGCGCTAAGATCAAGAGTCAGATGCTTAACCAACTGAACCGCCCAGTTGCCCCTATTTCTATTATTTTTAAGGATGACAGCCTGTGGCATTGTCCTATTTTATTTCCAATGCAGCAGCCCATGAGGCTTCTAAAATGATTATTTCTAGCTCAGACCTCTTTCTTGAGAACTAGATCAATTCAAAGAAAAAAGAAAAAGACACTAAGGCACAATGGGAATTAAGTGAGAAAACTGATCTAAAACATTGGGAATTTAGGGGCACCTGGGTGGGTCAGTTGGTTAAGCATCCAACTTCGGCTCAGGTCATGATCTCGTGGTTCGTGAGTTCGAGCCCCATGTTGGCATCTGTGCTGACAGCTCAGAGCCTGGAGCCTGCTTCAGATTCTGTGTCTCCCACTGTCTCTGCCCCTCCCCTGCTTATGCTCTCTCTCTCTCTCTTTCTCAAAAATAAACATTAAAAAAAATTAAAACATTGGGAGTTTAGTTATAATAAACCAAAGGGAGCAGCCCTAGTGAAGACTGCCTCTTGCACCAAGGGAAAGGTAGGGCTTACAGCACCTAACGAAAACAACATGTACTTAGATATGATACCTCTTTAAAACTTGTTCAGCATATTATTTTGGGGTGAGAGTGACAAAGGGTGTTCTTTCCACTCTTTTTTTCCCCAACTATTGTTTACTTGTTTATTTTTTTTATAGAACAAATCTCTTATTTTCCGTTGTAGAATAGGCTATATACAAAACATTTTGAGTGTATCTCTGGGCTTCTTGAAATTTCTTTTTTTTTTCAACTATTATTTATAAAACGTCCTCTATGCACTGGGGGTGCAATGGAGAGGTGTCCTCCTGTCCTCGTAGGAGTAAGGAAATTTAGCAAGATGAACAATAAGTGACAGGTGAGGGAAATCTGTTATTCGCGAAAAGTTAACCAAGGCTAATCATGAGTGGGGCAGCAAAGGTGTTTCTAAATACTTTTTTTTTTTTCAACGTTTTAAATTTATTTTTGGGACAGAGAGAGACAGAGCATGAACGGGGGAGGGGCAGAGAGAGAGGGAGACACAGAATCGGAAACAGGCTCCAGGCTCCTAGCCATCAGCCCAGAGCCCGACGCGGGGCTCGAACTCACAGACCGCAAGATCGTGACCCGGCTGAAGTCGGACGCTTAACCGACTGCGCCACCCAGGCGCCCCAAGGTGTTTCTGAAAGAAGGAAATTTGAGCTATTTCTCAGAGGATAAGGAAAATGAGCCCATGCAGAGAAGGATTGAAAGCATGTTTTTAGACATGCTGAGAGGCCTGGAGGAAAGAGCAAACATGTCTTGTGGGAGGAAATGAAACCTTTGAACATGGCTGCAGCACAGAATGTAATACAGATAATGGCAAGAGATGAAGCTGAGAACCGTCTGTGAACAGCTGTGAACAGGTTAAATAAAGAAACTGGATTTTTATTATTGGCAACAGAATTGTTGATTGGTTTTAACCAAGGAATGGCATGATTGGGCTCTGATTTCTGAAGGGTTATGCTCCCTGCAGCATGGAAAAGAGAGGCAGGAACACTGATGAAGCGGACATTAGGGATGGATCGCTGCCAGATAGGGCAAGAGTGGTTCGATGGCAAGTGGGGAGACTGGTGGGAGCTGGAGGTTGATTTCATGGGGTGGGAGTGGGAAAGAGAGAGGAAAGGGTCATACCCAGATTTCTGCCTTGGGACATGGGGTGAGATGCCACCCACTGAAATAGGGGCACTGGAGTCAGGGAAAAGGGAGGTAAAAGTTGCTAGGCCAATTATTTCCTTTGTGCCAGAAGCCCTTGAAAGAAATCCAAGTAGAAATGCGCAGAAGGCAGATAAATATATAGGCCTTAATAAGGAAATTTTCCACATGCCCACTGCAGGACCCTGAGCCTGGAGGGTGCAGACAGCAAGCAGGTGTGGCCCAGATGAGAGAACTGAGTGACCGCCCTGAGGAAACTGGTCAGAAGTATCAGAAAACCATCTTGATGGTGAAACTGTGGCTCTACTGCTTGGCTTTGGGGCTCAGCCATTAGCTGCAGCCAGCTCCTCTATAACCAGGCAATCCGAATCAATTAGCCATGGATTACTTAAACCAAAAAATGACTGCAGTCTTCCTTATGAAGTTTTGTGGCCTTGCCCTTGGTCGGACAGTCTTCACTGGGGCTGCTCACTTTCATATGCTATGAATAAATCCCCAGTGTGTTAAATCAATTTTCTCTGTAGTTCAACTCTCACTGTGCCTCAGTCTCTCTTTTTTTCTTTTTGGTCTAGATCTCAAGAAAGTGGTCTGGCTAGAAAGAATAGAGTTAGGAGTCCAGTGGACTGCTGCGTAGGAAATAAAATAGGAAAATGGCATAGGTTGTATGGCCCTTAGAGACTAACAAGGCACTTAGCCAGATGAGTGGTTCTGAGAAATCACGTGGGAAAAAGACACCTGTTTAATTTCATTTAACCCAGTCTGTCTAAACCATTTGATCCTGAAACTTTTTTGGCCCCAAATAATCCCATAAAATCCCACAGAACTAGTGTCTTTTAGAACATACTTTGATAAGTGATAGTTTAGGCATTTGGCATGAAGTAAGTTTATTGACACTCTCATGTGTATAAATACTTACATTTTATGTAAAAAATAATGTCAACCAGGTTACACGATTCTTCTCAGTTATCTCCCCACTGAAGTAATCTCGTGACTAAATGCCTTGCAAACCAAAGTACTATTACCATCCACCTGTTGTAAGCCCACTATCCAGAAGGAACTAACAAGCCTCTAGAGTAGTATGTCTTTAAACGTGAAGGCATTTTGGGAACCTGATGGCAGCTCCATATCATCTTCCTGGGGAGGGACAATTGCATATTTTCGTCTAATCATACAATCAAGAGATTCACAGACCCTAAGTCCCACGTGAAGAATTCCTGCTCTGCCAGGCACTAAAACAATTTACACCTACTTAATGGTAGCTGAAGTAACAGCGTCCTTGAAGTCAAAAGCTCTTCACACTTGGAGTATATATGAAGCCCAATCTTTGATCAATAACTGGAGCCAATATCACCAATGCCACGGTCTTCTAGATTTCAGGTTAGCCTGTAGCTCTGCAGCTGGCAGCGGCTTCCCAACCAAATGCTGTTATTTGCCAGATTGTTTGAAGCTGTTTTGTAATAAATCATTATAGATTTTCTTCTGAAATTCATGCTTTCAGTTATCGTATTTGACTTCCCTATCAAAAAAAAGCTGAGTAATCGTGAAGGATTCTGAAGAGTTAAAGTGTTTATGGTGGAAAGAACAACAGACTTAGCACCAGGCTTTTTTTCTCCTATAATCCATCATTAACAAGCTGTGTAATCTTGGAAAACACACCCTACTTCTCTAGGCTTTAAACAGTTCAGTTATGAAATGAGCACAGTTATTGCTGACCTTTCTGTTTCACAATACTGCTGTGGACAAACCAATAAAATAGTGTTCATGAAAATACTTTGGAAACCATGAGGTTACACATAAATGTAAGAGGTGTTGATGGACATATCTGTAACTACTACAAATGACACTCAATAATTATTCATAGTAGTTGTTGGTTCCAATTTTGTTGTGGGTAATCACCACTTGGACAATGAGTCATATTTGAAGACAGTTTGAGTCCCTATTTCCCATGGAAGGTATCTGGCAGAATATCAGTTTCACTGTTCATGTGTGGAATATGGTCACCATCTCATTTATAACACTCCACCAGGTTGTTGCTATTTAATGTTACACTCCGACCCACAGATTAACTGTTTCCCATAATTTCTGCTTTACAAATTCAAGTAAATCAGTTTTTAAAAAATGACTTCTCTGGGGCCGCCTGGGTGGCTCCATTGGTTGAGCACGTGATTCTTGGTTTCAGCTCAGGTCATGATCTCACAGTTCGTGATGGTGCTGATGGCACTGAGACTGTTTGGGATCGCCTGTCTCCCTCTGTCTGCCTCTCTCTCCCCTGAACCCCCCTCTCCCTCTCTCAAAAATAAATAAACATTGGGGCGCCTGGGTGGCTCAGTCGGTTGAGCGTCCGACTTCGGCTCAGGTCATGATCTCACAGTCTGTGGGTTCGAGCCCCACGTCAGGCTCTGTGCTGACAGCTCAGAGCCTGGAGCCTGTTTCCAATCCTGTGTCTCCCTCTCTCTCTGCCCCTCTCCCAGTCTCACTTTGTCTCACTCTGTCTCTCAAAAATAAATAAATATAAAAAAAAATTTTTTTAAAGAAGTAAACATTACAAAAAAACTTGTCTGACTAAACACTTTATCTCTTGGGATTTATGTTAGTCTTGGAAGTGCCTTATTACTTGCATTAAAAGCATAGTCATTACGCAAATAAAATTATAGTTTTAAGTTTTTAAAGAAATCGGTTAAAAAGCACTTACACTATTAGTTACCTCCTTGAAGATGTAAGTAATAATAATGTCAATTCCTCTAGATTCTAGCCTCCCTTCAGCAATCTCGTGCCTGTCCTCCTGTTCAGTCTCCACAGCTCTGTTCAGGAGCTATGTCTAGGGCAGGAACAAACCCATTTATATACTAACTGTGGCAGGGACTCACAGTCCCTACCATTTCCCACACTATTACCAAACCCTAGTGGCATCCAACAGATAGAAGAGAAAACAAACAATTCCATCTCGGCTTCGGAACCTCACAAGGCTAATTGGGGATAAGATTAAATGTCTGTCAAAACCTGCTTGAAATTAAGCTTGTACATATAGCAAATGTTAGTATAACATCATTCGCATGGTAGATAAGCCATATTGAGGAGCCTACCTAAAAAAAGCATGTGCTAAAGAATTCAAACAGAGAAGCCTACATTTAAAAGTAGAAATTTGGGACTATGACTAGATTCAGTCAATCCACTCATTGTATTAACGTTATCTAAAATTCTTCATTTATAAATAAATCAACAACCACTGAATATAGGGTGGTTTAAATAAATTAATAATATATACATACCAGACATGGTCCCTGCCTGCACGGCATTTATAATTAAGCAGGAGAGAAAACAAAAAAGAAAGCAAAGTAATATGTAACTACACCTTGGGGTGAGTTCAGTGAAGGGTGTACTGAGAAAAAAAAAAATAGGTAATAAGGGGTAGGGCCCTTGCCTCCTCTTGACTGGATGACCAGAGACTGTCCATCTGAGGACATACTGAAGCTCAGAATTGAAAGGAAGTCTGGGAAGAGAAAGGAGTGACTCCAAAAGCCTAAAGATGTGAAGGGGATGGCATGTCATAACAACTATGGAAAGACTTGAGTCAGAATCCAGTGAGGAACAGAGTGTTAGATAAGTTTCATCAAATATTGATCAACCTGGTAAAATGTTACATTTCAGTCTAAAGGCACAGGAAAGCTTTTGAAGGGTTTTAGGCACAGGAGTTAATGGATCAGATTAGCTATTTAAGGTCAAGAGGCAAGAACAGAAAGATTAGTTGATTGGCTACTACAATAGAACAGGCAAGAAATGCTGGTTGTTTGGATGATGGTGGTGGCAGTAGAGAAGAAAAATGGATATTTGAGATGTATTTAGGAGGTAGAATGGAAAGGGTTTGGTGGTAGATTGGAAATTGGGGTGAGGCAGTGGGAGGAATCAAGGATGGCCCCTAAGTGTCTGGCTTGAGCAGGTGGACAGGTGGGGACTAAGTGCCAGACTCTGTTCAAGGTCAACGATAACTCACCAGGTGCCCAAGCATCACTCTCTGCCTTGGGCTGTAAAAGTGAATGCACTACTTTGATTCCACCAGATGGTACAAATGATGGATTGAGGTTGATTCTAACCATATCCTTCCCAGTGTGTTTGTTAGCTATCCAAATTGTCTTCTTTTTCCATGTTGAATAGAAGATACGATCACCAAAAAGGGACATTGCAAACAAACTGTGCCTTAAAAAAAAAGAACAAAAAACAGAAAAAAACCCATAAATAATAGCAGAACACTTCTTCCTGGGCTTATTAACATTTCACTTCATTTCAGTGTATTGACTAAATTTTAATTACCTACCTTTCCAATTGTTTCTCCTTTAGGTTTAGAAGCAGATGTTAAATTTAAAATTTTATTTATGTAGTCATAATCTGAGTTAATGGGATATGATTTCTAGCTTAAACTTCATTGTCTCATTCTTTTGCTAATCAGCACTTAAGTGTGATGAAAATAAAACAAAGAAGA
Organism: Panthera uncia; assembly: GCF_023721935.1. Taxonomy (NCBI): domain Eukaryota; kingdom Metazoa; phylum Chordata; class Mammalia; order Carnivora; family Felidae; genus Panthera; species Panthera uncia. The sequence continues at coordinate 90,070,145 of NC_064811.1, read as the reverse complement.
AAATAGGAATTGTGTAAGAGTGCATTCTGGTTGTATCCATTTCACACTTGACTAATTTCTGCCTCTTACCATAAGCAGGAGAGTCAGTTACAGGCAAGACAGTAAACCAAATGAAACATAGGTGCTTCACAAATACATGACATAGTAATTCAAAAAAAACAAAAAAACAAAACAAAACTGTAACCAACATGTGAGAACTTACCAGATGCCAAAACTCTGTTAATTATTTTTATTTGCATTTCTTTACTTAATTAATTTTACTAAATTTCACAATAATCCCAAAAAATAGCTACTGCTATTATCCGCACGTTAAAGGAAACTGAGAAGTCATGTGACCTTCCTATAAGTGGTTAATCTTTTATTATATTATAGGACATTATATTATAGGACATTATCCTAATATAGGATATTATTTTCTTATATTATAGGACAAGTCACTTGTCCTATAAATGGTAAATCTAGGACTGGTTCTCAAGTCTTTTGGACGCCCCAGTCTGTGCTGAACCACTGGACAAACTTCAAACAGCTATTCTTTTTTACACCAAAAGCACAACTTACTGCGTAAGGTGTTTGTTAAAATGCACAGAACCTCCATCATAATTACAGGAACAAATATAAGAATTGCTTCCGTCTCTACTGTTCTGAATCCAAAAAAGCCGTTTATCAAGCACATCCAGTGACACAGCGGTTATTCTTTCTGACGTCTCTAACAGAATCTTCACTTCCACACCATTGAGATCTGCTCTGTGGAGGCTGCCAGCCACCTCTGAAGACCAAAATATAAACCTGAGAGCAAGCACATTACATAGACACATAACTGAAGGTAAAGTCACTTAAATGGCCAACTCTTTCAGTGTTTCAGAGGCCCCCAGGATGAGTGTGACTATTTTGAATGAAATTCCAATTCAACAAACATTTACTGCCCTGCTGTGGAAATTCCATGTGATTTCAAGTTAAAAAAGCAATTGTGCTTGTACAGCAGCAAATCACGGTACTCAAAAGCACTATTTGTACAGGAAGCCTACCTTGGTTCAAATTCAGGCCACCCTCTCAATGAGAAGGTCCTTTTGAGTTCAAAATACTATGATTCCAGGAACTACCATCAGAGTTTTGAAATACATTTCAGTGTCTGAAAACAGCAGTTACCTTTCTACTGGATCAATTGCTACATTTGCAGGATATTTTAAGGCGCTTAAGAGAACACGGGAATTGTTTCCTTTCATGTCTGTTACTGTAATGATTCCTTCCTGTTGATTTGACCAAATAAGTTCTTCATTTATCCAATTTATTGCCATTCCTGAAACATTTTTCTCTATATTGCATACTGTCTGTAAAATCAAATTTCAAAATATTAATATTTTCTCATTCACATAACCATTGTTTTCATCTTTTCGTATAAAAATCTATTCTTTTAGGTACTTGTCATTTTTGTGCACTCACAAGATCTTAACATATGGCACAGTTAGGGTGCCATTGTTTTGACAGAGCAATGTTAACCCTACCACACGAATACTTCTGGGCATAGGATTTATACATTAGTTTTAAAGTGGAAAACTATCCTATGCTTATTGAAATTAGGCAATCAACCATAATGTACTAATAATTTCAACCATAATAACAGTGGAATTTCCAAGCTATTTTAAAGACACTTTATCCATTTGCTAATGGAATTTTCCATATCCTCACCTGAACTCAATTCTAAGCTCTGTGAGATTCTAAAGGTGTCCTTGACATTTGTGCACAGAACTTTAAAATAAATGAATTTCTTGGGGCGCCTGGGTGGCTCAGTCGGTTGGGCGTCCGACTTCGGCTCAGGTCAGATCTCACTCAGGTCATGATCTCACGGTTTGTGAGTTCAAGCCCTGAGGTGGGCTCTGTGCTGACAGCTCGGAGCCTGGAGCCTGCTTCTGATTCTGTCTCCCTCTCTCTGTGCCCCTCCCCCGCTCACACTCTGTCTCTCTCTCTCTCTCTCAAAAATAAATAAACATTAAAAAAATTTTTTTAATAAAATAAATGAATTTCTCATTAGAGTCCCACTTTCATAGCCCCTCCTCTTCCATCAGGCCCCTCCCTTTCTATAGGTCCTCAGTGCCCTCATACTATGACCCTATGGCCCAAAGTGAGGGCTTCTCTTTATGCCCTTGGGTGGGAGAGCCTCCTGCTCTCTCATGGTAAAAATGACCAAACAAAAATGTCTGTTATCTCCTAATTCCAGGGCATGCAGGTAAACCAGTCAGTCTTCCTAGGGGGTGGAGGGAGGGGGGTGGGGAGAAGCCCTGGTATGTGAGGTTGCAGGTTTCCTTGGCTTGTAAATATTGCCACCATTGCTGATTTCCAGCCACTGACATGACTTGACTGAACTCGGAATGGGCAGAGATCAAAAATCTCACGAGCTTGTACTGTTCCTATACCTCACACAAAGTAATCTAGCCAATCCACTTAACCAGTTGCTAGTATCTTAATATATTAGCTTACCCAGGTAAATTGTATTTTAACAGGTGTCCTTTTTAAATAATGTTTTAATCCAAAGAAGGGAAAAACAATGGTGGATTTTAGGCATCAGGTCAATCCTCTCCTAATGACTTGACACAAAGTCACAACTGTTTAATTTTTTTTCCTAGTCTGTGACAGGAAACCCTCCAGATTTGGAGACTCAAGATTTTGAAACTGTTCTTCTACGGATAGTTGGAGAATATTGAGTAGTCAGCCTTGCTAAAGGTGACATTAGTAAGTATCAGAGACGTGATAAAAGAGATTAGCACTTAATTGAAGCTTTTAAGAATAACTGGAGGGAGAAAGGTTTGGTTTAAAGAAAAACAAACAAAACAATGAGCACTTTGTGCTGGGAATAAATGCTTAAGGTTTCTCCAGTCACATGTCTCTATAATCCACCTCTCAGGAATTGAGAGAACATTCCTCCTGCGACTCATTGAAGGGCTCCATCAGTTAGGGAAAAAGACTAAAGATCTTTTGTATGTACTTGAAGCAAAATACTCCATATCTGACACCTGCTTTCTTGTTTTTTTCCCACAGTGCAAACACCTTAAGAATCAAAAAAGGTTTTCCTCCTAAATATCAGGTACTAAAACCCATGACAAACCCATTTAGACAAAACAGGTTCCCAACTCGAGCACAACTGACATTTGGGGCCAGATAATGCCTTGTGGTGGGGGCCATCCTGTATATTGTAGCATGTTTTGTAGCATCCCTGGCCTCTACCCATGAGATGCTACTACCTCATTCTCCCGCTTTCCCAATCCAGATGTGAAAACCAAACATGTTTCCAGACACTGCCAAATATCCCCTGAGTGGCAAAATTGCCCTCAGCTGAGAACCACTGGAAGCAACCATGTAAATAATCCATACTTCATGAACTTAACATATTTTCAAAATTACATTCACATCCTATTCCTTTGGGGGGCTTCTGAATATCAGCGCCACGTTTATGGGCTTATTTAGTAACATACCACAGATACAGATTAAATAAATATCTCTGAGGTGCCTGGGTGGCTCAGTCAGTTAAGCGTCCCACTCTTGCTTTAGCTCAGTTCATGATCTCATGGTTCATGAGCTGGAGCCTTGCCTCAGGCTGTGCACCAACAGCATGGGGCCTGCTTGGCATTCTCTGTCTCCTCCCTCTCTCTTCCCCTTTCTCTCTCTCTCTCTCCTTCAAAATAAATAAATGAGTTTTTTTTTAAATTTTTTTAACGTTTATTTATTTTTGAGACAGGGAGAGACAGAGCATGAACGGGGGAGGGGCAGAGAGAGAGGGAGACACAGAATCTGAAACAGGCTCCAGGCTCTGAGCTGTCAGCACAGAGCCCGACGCGGGACTTGAACTCACGGACCGCGAGATCATGACCTGAGCCGAAGCTGGATGCCTAACCGACTGAGCCATCCAGGCGCCCCTGAATGAGCTTTAAAATAAATAAATATCCACAAATGCCAGAAACATTTGAATTGGAATGTAATTTTCACTCATCTATACATCGCAAATTAACTGTATCATGTTTGTCAGCCTATACAGAAATCCCTCAAATGCTTCGGGAAATGTACTTTACCTCTTGCCTTGTCCCATTCAGAAAAACTCTTTGCAAAAGTTGCCGTTCTAGATCTACCCAATAGAGTCTTTCCTTATAGTAATGAAAATCCATGATCACTGATACACCAGCATCAGCCACCAACTGCTCATAATTCGTTCCGTCCAGGTCAATCCTAAAGATACTGCCTCCATGGGAGAAAATTAAGAAGGGTTCAGGACCTGTGTGGGAAGAAAGACATTTTCAGGATTTTATCTGATTTAGATAAAGTATTTTCCCATGACAGCTAATACAAGTAGACTTAATTCTTAATTACTGTTTTTATATTTTATTTATTTTTATGTTTACTTATTTTAGAGAGAGACACAGAGTGTGATGGGGGGGGGGGGGCAGGGCAGAGAGAGAGGGAGACACAGAATCTGAAGCAGGCCCCAGGCTCTGAGCTGTCAGCACAGAGCCTGATGTAGGGCTTGAACTCACAAACTATGAGATCATGACCTGAGCTGAAGTCAGATGCTTAACCGACTGAGCCACCCAAGTGCCCCTGGTTTTGTATTTTAAATGAAGACGGTTGTATAGAGAACAAGTTCCTGTAGATATTCCTACTTAATTTTATAAATCGTCTTCTTCACAAATTGTACGAAATGAACATTGCCAATTATGAAAAAGAGAACTACTTGAAGAGAAAACCACTTTCTACTCTGATCTACAAAATGCCATTTTATGTTAAAAAAGAAACCACCTGTTTTCTATTGTGGATAGGGTCTATATGAAGGTAACTTTTAATTATATAAATTGGAAATAATATTACAGATATTATCATTTTGGAAATGGAGCCCACCTCCTCTTCTTACCTAATGAACAGAAAGAACTTTGGAGTAATGACATAGAAGATGATGGAAAGAAGAGGTCTTAAGTGGAAACAGGAAAAACTGAAATGCCAGCCTGTGAAAGCTCTGAGATGCTTTGTCTCTGTTTGCATCGCCACATAAAACCCAGCATGCCCAGTTAAATCTGAATTGCATGTATGTTGCATGGGACATACTTACACTAAAAAAATTATTTCACGTTTATCTGAAATTCAAATTTAACTAGTTGCCCTATATTTTTATTTGCTAAATTTGGGTGGTAGACTGCACTGGAGTTTCGATTGCTGCAGGGCCTTGCCCGGGGCCCTAACCCTATCATCTCCTGTTCCAGGTGATGCCACCTTCCCTCTCAGACTCCCAAGTATCCAACACCTGCTTTGGGAACCTGATACCTTTCTTTGGAAACCTCAGTGCACATTGACTGACTCTGCACAGAGCTTGCCTTTGATGCTTCAAGATAATGCCAGAGAATAGCTTCGTCTCCTGCAGCCAGATTAGTCGCCTTGGTCTCTTCTGCCTGAGCGTGAGAAGGCTCCTTCAGCCCTGCCTTTAGATAACTCTGGAACCTCTGGGATGAGTGGGGGATTGGAGATGAATGCTAACATATTCTTGCTTCTCCGCGAGGTTCACATTATTCTCACATATTATTCACATTGCATCCACACTAGACTTTAATACCTTAATGTGACATAGTGAACGTGTTCATTGTTCTAAAGATTAAACGGAATGAGGGGCACGTGGGTAGCTCAGTCGGTTAAGCGTCTGATTTCAGCTCAGGTCATATTCTCACGGTCCATGAGTTCGAGCCCCGCGTTGGGCTCTGTGCTGACAGCTCAGACCCTGGAGCCTGCTTCAGATTCTGTGTCTCCCTCTCTCTCTGCCCCTCCCCTGCTCATGTTCTGTCTCTCTCTGTCTCAAAAATAAATAAAAATATTTAAAAAAAAAGACTAAACGTAATGATGGATTAACAACCTCTTACTCAGGAATTATGTTCTAAGGTCAGAGAACATTAACTCCACCTTAGAGGACATCAGAATAGATACAAGAGGAAGGAAGGGGTGCAAGATCATGAGAGTCTGAAATTGATGCTGGCATGAATGTCTAGGAGAATTAGCTCAAATCACTCTTCCCATATCTTTCCCACAACAGAAGACTCCTGCACAGATACAGAGGACAGTCCATTTCCTATTGCCACTCTAGCTGTGGAACCAGAAGTATCATAGAAGAAATGGGAAGAGGGCACTGGACTGAGAGCCAGGAGACCTTGTTTCTAGTCCTGGCACCATAGCTTCCCTGCACAGGACCTCACTGCTACATCAGAGGATTATTGAGGAAAGAAATGAAATTTTATATGGGAAAGTATTTTATTAATTATGGAGCACTACACAAATATAATTTGCCACTGCCGATTCCCACAACCAAGGTCTCACTATATAGGTTTGTGCCACTGTTCAGGTTTGAACCCCTGGATGAGAACGTTGGTGTAACTCATCTATCCTACAGCAGTGTGTCCTGGAGGAAAGGAAGTCATATAGCAAAAGGCACCCTAAGCTCATAGCTACTCATCTGTGGGCCTGTAGATTTATTGCTAGGAGTCCTCTTTTTGAAATGTGTATCATGTACTCTCTATAAATTGAATAAATGCACCCAATACGTATTATTAATTTTCTTATGTGCTGATACTTGATACATGAATGATACATTTATTCATTCAATAAAACTTATTTATTTAAAAGTATTACTAAATGGGGGCACCTGGCTGGGTAGTCAGAAGAGCATATGACTTTTGGTCTCAGGGTCATGAGTGCAAGCCCCATGCTGGGTGTTGAGAATACAAAAAAATAAATAAGACTTAAAAAAAATAAATAGGGGCACCTGGGTGACTCAGTCGATTGGACATCCAATTTCAGCTTAGGTCATGATCTCCTGGCTCGTGAGTCCAAGCCCAGCGTCAGGCTCTGTGCTGACAGCTCAGAGCCTGAAGCCTGCTTCAGATTCTCTGTCTCCCTCTGTCTCTCTGTATCCCACCCCCTGCCGCTCTCTCTGTCTCTTTCAAAAATGAATAAACATTGAAAAAAAATTTTTTAAATAAATAAAAGTATTACTGAATGGGAGGTTTCCAGGTTTAAAAAAAAAGGAGAAAGAAAAGGTACTTTAAAAATTTTAGACAGAATATAGCACAACACTTTGTACATAATAGGTACTCAAAATTTTTGAATAAAAAAGTAATAAAGAAATAATTGTAATTTGCTAATTTGTCTGGCTTTTACCAAAGGAACAAAGCCAAAGACACCAGCAGATCTATCAAATTCATAAAAGCAGAGTCAATCCTACAGTGGTTATTTTACTAATAGCAATAATAACAACAACAACAACAACAACAAACTTCCACATCTTGATCTCATTTATCCTTAATATAACACCATGAGCTAGATGGGCCAGATATTACAATTAATAAATCAAAGAGAAATCTGAAGAATACTTAGATCCATAAAACACAAACCATAACATTAACTTCACTAACTTTTCAAAAAATAGAAAATATTTATTACAGTACTAAGTATGAATTAATGAATTTACTCTTCAGATTTTTCCCATTCACTGGTGAATCATAGATAGCATCCTCTTGGAACTAAAAAGATCCTAAACATTACCTATCAGTGTTTCCTAAAATTGTCCAAAAGAATCAGAATGTTGTGTGTGTGTGTGTGTGTATATGTGTGCGTGCATGCGTGTGTGTGTGTGTGTGTGTGTGTGTCTTTTGCAGACCCCTTCCTTTAAGATTCCAATTTAGTATAATGGCTGGGCTGAGGGTGAGACATTCCAGATGATTCTTACATCTTGGTGAACTGGAAATCATGAATCTAGTTCAGATGAGGAAATCCAATGATGTTTCCCAATGGCCACCACTAGTTGGTGCCCAATTAGCAGCCCAATATCACCCTCTTTCCTGCCTTGGTCTGGATTGCCATATGTTAAGACATTACAATCTTCATTTTGCTTATGTACCTGATTTTAATTCCACTTCCCTCAAAACATTGTTCATTTCCCCCCCTACACTGTTGGCATCATTTTGTGTAACTGTAGGGCCTGGGTGAGTATTTGTAGACATGAAATGTAACATGATTCTTTTAAAAATGAAAGACTTTAAAAATTAGGCTTGGTAAAATAGTCATTCTGTATTACCACAGGAAATGATAAATAAATTAGGGTTTTTAAGACCTGTCAAAGACTCTGTAAACATCAGTGTGTGGGACAATTTGTGGATCTGAAAGTCAGCAGAATGTGCATGTTGGAACAGCTAAAGTTTCCCGTGGCAAAACCTATGGTGTTTATTTTGGGTGCCATTCAGTAAAAGGGAAGTGCACAGAAAATCAAACATTACTTCTAAGGAATACAAACCCCAAAACAGCAAACCGGTCACAGCAAATCAATTGAAGCCTCTGACTTCTCAACCTGGGGATTAGCAGGGGATCTGCAGAAATTACAAAGGAGGCCAGAATGCTTGGAGCATCCTGAAGATGTTCATTAGTGACTCCAAGAGCTGGTTCAGAGGTCAATTAGGAAAAGCAGGTTTTGATTGAAGTGGGCGGTAGAAACAGAATATTTCACAACAGTCCCTTTTTCACCTGTTCTGAGCTGGTGGGAGAGGTCCCACACAGGTAAATGGGAAAAGGAAGCCAAGCTCTTCTGCCCCCTGGGGGCAAAGACCCACAGAACCTAGTTAGCACATAAATGATTCTCGCAATCAGATTAACAAAAAATCCTGGGCTTCTCTCAGGCCCATATGGCACCCTGCTCTCCCCACCACAGGCTTCCTGCTCTAAATCTGGAAACAGACTGCAGGTTCACAGGACAGACAGTGAAAAGGAAGCTCCAGACCTTCAGGATTCAACAACACCATGCAGAAAGAAGGTAGATTTAAAGTGATGGACCTGATGACATAAGAAAGCTTGACGCCTTTCACTGCTCCTACCATAAACCCCTAAGAAGAGTCATTTATTACTGCCTCTCAAGAGGCTGACTTGAGGGGCAACTTGGGTTTTATGAACCACAGAAAGTTTTATTTCATTCTAAAAGACTAACCCCATCTGTTTTGGTGGACAATCATAGCTTTTTTCTCAGCTTATTCATTAGTGTCAAAATTCAAGGCAGGTGAGAGAGAAACCAAGTGACCCAGAAATAATACATCCAGAAAGGGGAGCCAGAGAGGTGAATTTAAATCTTAATTCTGAAAGACAAGCCTAGGGGCCCAATTTTGCTTTCTGAAAAATGCGAATGAAGTTTGCCACCCTAGTCCCAGAGTGGTGGTAGACATGTGTCATCTAAAGCAGAAAATAGCCCCTACCTAACCCTCAGTCCGATTCTCATCGTCAACCTTAAGAGGTCTTCCAGGTTCTCAGGATGGTAACTGGGACAAGAAGGTTCTGCAGATTTTTTTTTCAATAGGACTTCTCACCCTTTAATGTGCCATTACACTTTTTGATACTCCAAGAAGGTAGGTGGTGAGTATCACCAGAACAGCAATAGCCAACATCTTGGGTATAACGTTATCTCTTAGGGTAGCACATTGAGTGTATTGTTTCATTTAGTTGGATAATACCAGGAGGTGGGTTCTCAGTGGTTTTATTGTACAGAAGAAGAGACGGAAGTTTAGAGCAGTTAACGTGACATAGTCACATGGCCAATAAGTAACAGATTAATTATTTATAAATAATAAAGCCATGTCTTTCTGATCACATAGTCTAGCTTTTAAACATCATGCTGTGCTGCTTATCTCTAACTGAATTTAACAAGAACTCTTACTAGTTAGGGTCTCATAGTTCAACTGTGTCAAGAAACCCACTTTGGGAAACACTGCTCTAGGCATGTTCACCCTAAGGCCAGATTCTCTGCATCCATGTTCCAGGAACTGGTTAGAAAATGGGTCTGTTTAACACAGGAGCCAAGAATACACAATGGAGAAAGGACAATCTCTTCAATAAATGGTGTTGGGAAAACTGGACAGCTACCATGCAAAAGAATGAAACTGGACTACTATTTATACCACACACAAAAATTAACTCAAAATAGATTAAAGACTTGAATGGAAGACCTGAAACCATAAAAGTCCTAGAAGAAAACATAGGTGGTAAGCTCCCTAACATTGGTCTTAGTGCCATCTTTGCAATCTGACTCCAAAGGCAAGAGTAACAAAAGCAAAAATAAACAAATGGAACGACATCAAATAAACAGCTTCTGCACAGGAAAGAAAACCATCATCAAATGATAAGGCAACCTACTGAATGGGAGAAGATATTTGCAAACCGTATATCTGATAAGGTATAAATATGCAAAAATATAGAGAGAACTCCTACAACTCAAAAACACAACCAAAAAACCCTATTTAAAACTGAGGAGAGGGGCACCTGGGTGGCTCAGTTTGAGTCTCCAACTTTGGCTCAGATCATGATCTCACAGTCTGTGAGTTTGAGTGCCATGTCAGGCTGTGTGCTGACAGCTCAGAGCCTAGAGCCTGCTTCAGATTCTGTGTCTCTGTCTCTCTCTGCCCCTCTCCCACTCACAATCTGTCAGCCCCCACCTCAAAAATAAATAACATTTAAAAAAATGGGGAGAGAATCTGAGTCTACATTTCTCCAAACAAGACATAAATATGGTCAACAGACACATGAAAATATGCTCAACATCAGTAATTACTAGCGAAATTCAAATCAAAACCATGAGGTAACACCTTACACCTGTCAGCAAATCAAACCATGTGATAACACCTTAACACAATTATCTTCTTTCACTACTTTAAGATAATGTTTCTCAAATTACAAGCCTAAACAAATAAATATTTGCCTGTAGATACATTCTGAGTATCCCTAGACAAATAGACAAAAACAATAAGAAATTAAAAAGTGTTGGATTCTAGATGCTTCCTGAGTCCAATTTCATTTTTCTTATTAATTCCACCCTGACCAACCAGTTAATCCTAAGCCCCAGCTGCACATATAGCTATACAAATATAGAGAAAAAATACTTCATGTAATTTCTTTGGAATATTGAAAGCAGATATGATGGAGTAATTAGGAAAAAATAATTAATTGTAAATTTTGTGTCATACTTCATCATCAAGGATAATAACAAATCACAGAAAACTGTGGGTAAGATGATTGTGAGGACTTGGCTCATCCCAAGAAACTAACTTCAGATTTCTCTAAGCATCATTAAGCAAAGGTGTTCACAAAGCAAAGGTGTTCTAAATGTCTCAGCTTATGGTATTGGGTGGGGAGTAACAGCTAGTATTTACTGGAAACTCACTAAGTCAGGTGTGAGTCTAAGGACCTTATATTGATTAATGTATTTAGTTGTCATAAAATCCTATGAGGTGAGTACTGGAAGCTCATATCAGCTACACAATTGAACCTTATTAACTTCAAAAGTTGAAGCCTAACACAACCTGCCAGGTATAGCCCATCGACTGAAACTGAGGGAGCGCTCTCATGCAAAATAAGACAACAGCAAGGTAACACTAGAACCACCTATCTACTGCTCCACTTTTTCCTGTGACAAGATCAATCCACATGTGTAATGCACCAACCAGAATTCACTGTTTAAAATGTGTCCTTTGTTTAAAAAATGGCATTTCATCCTGTCTGTTGGAAGTAATAAAACCTAGTCATTTCCTATGCATCAACATAGCTTATGTGACAGAGGGATATCCATGCACAGTGTGCTTTTTTTTAGGTTTCTGTTCCAGAAGATAATCTATCAATATTTAAAGAAATTCACCTATCATCCTTTCTTTTTTTAATTGTGTGGGGGCGGGGGGAGGAAGAGCACACAGGAGAGGGGCAGAGAGGGAGAGAGAGAATCCCAAGCAGGTTCTGCATTGCCAGCTCAGAGCCCAACGTGGGGCTTGATCCCACAAACTGTGACATCCTGACCTGAGCCAAAATCAAGAGTCAGACGCTTAACCAATGGAGCCACCCAGGCACCCCCATTGTTGGGTGCTTTTTAAATGCATTGAAATTTTAGATGGAAATTTTTCTTCACATATTCTTTTTTCTCCTTAACATGAAATTGTTGCCAGGATTCATTAGAATAATCAAGAAATGTAAGTTTCGGTTGGTTTTTCAAATTTGTTTTCCAAAATATAATAAACTTTTTGATCCACTCAGAGCTTTTAAAATTCTCAACAATGTTGCTTAAATCTAAAAGATCTATATTGGGGTGCCTGGGTGGCGCAGTCGGTTAAGCGTCCGACTTCAGCCAGGTCACGATCTCGCGGTCCGTGAGTTCGAGCCCCGCGTCGGGCTCTGGGCTGATGGCTCGGAGCCTGGAGCCTGTTTCCGATTCTGTATCTCCCTCTCTCTCTGCCCCTCCCCCGTTCATGCTCTGTCTCTCTCTGTCCCAAAAATAAATAAAATAAATAAATAAATAAATAAATAAAAATAAAAGATCTATATTTCCACATACTGAGTAAATTAATGACAATAGCCTTTGCAGTTTCCCTGCAGACCAAGGAGAGGTTAAATTCCTTTCTGCTGAACATTCTATAGTAAACAGAACAACTGTATGCTTCAGAGGGAGGAAAACATATGAAGACTCCTGGTAGGTTCTAAACTCTGCATGTTTTTCAACTTCATAAGGGAAGGGTCCCAAATACACAGGATTGTTGTCAACAGCTATATGGTGCTGATTGTGACTGATCTTCTGTAATTGATCTGTTTATAAAAGGATGCAACCTATGGAAGAAGAAAGACCCTTCTTCAAGCTTTTGAAATTTTAATCAGAAAAGTATTGAAATGAATAAAATAAAACACTATTTCTCAACTGCCACATCATGTGCTAAAGAACAAGGCAGCTGCCTTGATGTTGTTAGGACCGTCTGTATCCTAACAACCATCTACCCACAAAGAGAATCACCTTATGAATGAAATCTACCTACAAAGACAAAGCTAGTCTGTAGCACCCTGACAGGCTACTCTGGATTGAGGAAGAAAGTACTACTGTTCTCTGAGAGGCCTTTTCTATCCTGCCACTGGGAGGGGGCTTGCAAATAAATCAGCCCATACCATGAATCATTGTCATGGGGGTCTGCTGGCTCTCAAATGCATTCACACTCACACAAATTCCAGCGTTCTAAGTATCCTGGGAAATACTTGGGAAACCCAGACACTGAGAGACATTAGCATGGTTAGCCAGGCTTGGGAGAATCAGAAAATCAAGGTCATAAAGTGAAAACAGACGCACACACCAATTCAAACTCCTGGCTTAGAAAGAAGGTCCAGAGGTGATGAGAGCAAAAGTTTCTGCCTAATATTTGGCTAAAACAACTGAAGTTTCCATACATTAACTAAATTCCAGCATCAAATGAGATAGAGAAACTGAAGGACTCCATAAAAATCTGCTTTTTGCTCCTTTTCCTGCTTCTATTCTTGCTAGGGCCTGCACCCCCACTTTACATATGCCTCATAGTACAAATAATGTATGTCCTCCTTGTAAGGAACAAGGAGTTAATGGTTTCTTTAGAGTCTTCCAGCACATTAGATAACATCTAAGGAAGGACTGGGCGAGAATGACCGAGTGAAGCTATCCTGTGCATATTCCAGACCACCAGCACTAGACATCTTGACGCCAAGATCCCCTGGCTCCAAGGAATAAGCGACTTATGGAGGACACCTGGACCCTTTTCCTTGTTCTGACTAGATCCTGGATGCCTGGGAGGATATGTACACCAGACCACAATCCTCAGTAAAAAGCCCAGATCCAAGCAAAGATGAGACTATCTTTTTCCTTTCTGAGTCTCTTGGATGCTCTGTCTGTATTTGCACTCTTTCTATATCTTCAATAAACTCTGCTCTCATGCTCTCGCAGCTCATGTTTGATTTCTATCCTGCATGTAGACTCTCTTGGCTGGTCCTGTAGGAACGCCTCTGGGTCCTTGGACCCAGCCTGCCTACACCAAAAGGAAACATTTGAATTGAAGGTGTTCAGGACAGGGCCCCCCAAGAATGTGCCACTTTGGCATGCAGGTTATTTTGAGCTGAAGGTACTTGAGACCCTATGGGCTTAAGAGGAAATTTTGCCCCTCCCTTAACTACATAGAAGAATCTAAATTGGGGGCCCTTCCCAGAATAAGAGTTATTAACAGAAAGAAATTTTACCTGAATGATCCATCTGCATGGCAGGGCAATCATCTAATTACCAAATATCTGCTCTTCTTATCACCCTGTGAATAACATTCCTTTTCTGAAAGTCCCAAACCCCTACTTGTTTTTAGTTCAGAATGATAAATATACTTCATTTTGCCTATCTTTCATGGTGATGTGGATTCCCCATACATATACTTACTAAATTCTATTTTCTCCTATCTGTCTCATGTCAACTTGATTCTTAGTCCAGCTAGAAGGACCTTTTAGGTGACAGGAATTCTTTTTTTTTTAAACCATATGTTTTATTTCAAAAAATATATCAGGTTCTTTTCCAAAGAACATATACTTTAAATTTGTGGAATTTCACAGTTTTACAAAATTCGGGAACTGTCAACTTTCTTCCTCTTTTAATAGTCAGTTTATGTTCCTTATTTTTTTCTTCCAAGATTTTATTTAAATTCAAGTTAGCTAACATATAGTATAGTATTGCTTTCAGGAGAATTTAGTGATTCATCACTTACATATAACACCCAGGGCTCATCCCAACAAGTGTCTTCCTTAACGCCCATCACCCATCTAGCCCATCCCCCACCCACTTCCCCTCCAGCAACCCTCATTTTTTCTCTATATTTAACAGTCACTTATGGTTTGCCTCCCTGTTTTTATCTTATTTTATTTTTCCCTCCCTTCCCTATGTTCATCTGTTTTGTTTCTCAAATTTCACATATGAGTGAAATCACACAGTATTTGTCAGTCTCTGACTGACTTATTTCACTTAGCATAATACACTCTAGTTCCATCCACATCGTTTCAAAAGACTTCATTCTTGATGGCTGATGTTCCTTTCAACTTTTATGTCACATCTTCTTTATTCATCAGTCAGTGGACATTTGTGCTCTTTCCATAATTTGGCTATTGTTGTTGATAATGCTGCTGTAAACACTGGGGTGCAGGTACCCCTTTTAATCAGTATTTTTATACCCTATGGGTAAAGACCTAGTACTGAAATTGCTGGGTCATAAGGTAGTTCTATTTTTAACTATTTGTGGAACCTCCATACTGTTTTCCAGAGTGGCTGCACCAGTTTGCATTCCCACCAGCAGTGTAAGAGGGACTGAAATGGTGGCATGCAATACCAGTATTTATCAACACTATTATTAATAAAGAATTTCTACAAAATGAACCTGCATTCTTGGTTCACCTAACATGCAAGTAATAGCTCCTTCACAATGAGTAGCACTACCATTTTGGATGAAAGTATTGACCTTTGGGCAAGAAGTAAATAGACACTGGAGGAAATTATGTTCCAATGTTTCAGGTTTTTGTTGTGCTGTTGTTGTTCCTGCTGATTTCTCAAAGTTAATTCTAATTCTAACATTAGAAACTATAACAAAACATTGATTAACATAACATTTATAACAGAACATTTTGTTCCCTAACTCTAGGATTTCTCAGATTTGGAGTAAAAATTAAAACTGAACTAAACACTGAACTGCTTCATGAAATTTGAAAATTTCTTGAATAATGTTTAGAAATTCCTTGACAGAAAGTATGTTCTTTAAAATTGATCTGGACATTCTGAAAAAGCTCTCCAATGTAATAGTTTCCAGTTGTTGAGGTTAGCTAATGTTTTTTGTTTGTTCATAACAAGTTTATAAAACTATCTTATTAAAATAATTGCTAAAATATCTTAGATTGAATAATTTATATGTATTGGAAAGTTGCTAGTATCCTCAACTATAATCAAAGTGACTTAACTTTTTGTTAAGAATATTGCACAGACTTGGGAGGGTTTATTTTTTAGGTAAGAAATACATGTTACCTTTTATCTGAGGTCCAGTATTTGATTTTGTAACAGCATAAATTAATCTAAATAAATTAGTACAACAAAATCTACAAATCAATGATAAAAATAAAAAGAGGATATATACTAATTGATTCGCAATCCAAACTATTTGATTCTCCTACTACAGTAGTTCCCCCTTATCTACGAGAAATACATCCACGACCCCCAGTGGATGCCTGAAACATCAGATAGTACTCAACCCTAAATAAACTATGTTTTTCCTTATAATAAAAATTATGATGAAGTTTACTTTATAAATTAGGCACAGTAAGAGATTAAAAACAATAATTAATAGGGGTGCCTGGGTGGGTCAGTCGATTAAACATTTGATTCTTGGTTTCAGCTCAGGTCATAATCTCATGTTCATGTGTTCAAGCCCCACATTGGGCTCTATGCTGGTGGCACAAAGCCTGCTTGGGATTCTCTCTTTCCCTCTCTCACCACCCCTCCCCTACTCACTCTCTCTCTCTCTCAAAATAAATAAACTTAAAAAATAACTAATAATAAAATAGAGCAATTATAACAATATACAGCAATAAAAGTTATATAGAATATCGTCTCTCAAAATATCTTATTGTACCATACTTACCCTTCTTATCATGTGACATGATAAAATGCCTATGTGATAAGATGAAGTGAGATGAATGATAAGCATTGTGATGTAGTTTAGGCTACCATTGACCTTCTGACCTTATGTCAGGAGAATCATCTGCTTCCAGATGACTGCACAAGACTGAAACCACAGAAAGCAAATCCGTGGATAAGTGGGGACTACTATACTAAACCACTAACTGGGAAATATTCTGCCTCCCTTAACCTTGACCACCAGTGCCTCTCATCTGAGCTTCTCTACCTCTGGTCACACCACTGTAGGAGCACAGTGCTCTGGAAGTCTCTCCTACCTGCCACTTATTATATCACTTCATCTGAAACAGGATTGGCCTTTTTCTCATTTTCCTCAGCACAAGTGAGATCAATCTCTCATTCTTAATAAGACCCTCTTTAAAAACTGGAAATAACAGGAAAGAAGAACAACCCCTAGAGGAGCTTCCAATCACTGGTCAAGGCCAGACCCATGAAGGTCTCTTTGGAAGTCAGTACCCTGCCTCACTTCTGACTTGGCCAAAGAAACAACACTCTTCAACCCTGGAATTCCAGAACCTTGAAAGAGTCTGAGAGTCCAGGAAAATGTCTCCTCTCCAGGTAGTATTCCCACCTGGGACCTACCTCTAAGAATCTTCACTTCTGTCTCAAAATTAACATTGTCCTACTGTGGAAAAAAAAGAGGAAGAAAAAATGTTCAAAACTTGTGGTCAGAATGTCTTTTCTGAGAAACAGTTATTTTCTTTATTAAAACACTTCATTATGCTATTTAGTAATTTATTTTTTTTCTATTATTTAAAAAGGGAGGCCCAGGATATGATCAGAAAACAGACTTGAAGGGGCAGCTGGGTGCCTCAGCTGGTTGAGTGTCCAACTCTTGATTTCAGCTCAGGTGATGATCACAGGGTCATGGGATCGAGCCCTGCATCAGGCTTCATGGTAAGCTTGCAGTTTGCTTAAGATTCTTTCTCTCCCCCTGCCTTTCTCCCCCACTAGCACTTTATCTAAAATAAAAAATAGAAAAAATAAAACAGAGTTGGGGGAAGAAGAATTCTAAAATATTTTGCATAAACAAATGGAAGTGAAAAGAAAGACAGGGTAGCAATACTTGTATCAAAAAAATAGGCTTTAAAACAGAGACTGTAGGTGTGCCTGGGTGGCTCAGTCGGTTGGGCATCCAACTTTGGCTCAGGTCATGATCTCATGGTCCATGAGTTCAAGCCCCGTGTCAGGCTCTGTGCTGAAAGCTCAGAGCCTGGAGCCTGCTTTGGAATCTGTGTCTCCCTCTCTCTCTGCCCCTCCCCTGCTCATGCTCTGTCTCTCTCTCACAAAAATAAACATTAAAAAAATATTTTAAACAGAGACCATAACAAAAGAAGGACACTATATAATCATAGAGGGAAAAATCCAACAAGAAGATACAACAATTGTAATTATTTATGCACCCAACATGATAGCCACAAATACATAAAACAGTTAATAACAAACATAAATGAAGTAATCAATAGTAACATAATAATAGTAGGGGACTTCAACATCTTAATTACATCAATGCTAGATCACCCAAATAGGAAATCAATAAGGAAACAATAGTTTTGAATGACTAGATGGATCTAACATTGTATCCTAAGACAGCAGAATACACATTCTTTTTTAAGTGCACCTGAATATTCTCCAGAAGAGATCACACATTAGGCCATAAAACAAATCTCAACAAACTCAAAAAGATCAGAATCATATTATGTATCTTTTCCAACCATAATGCTATGAGACTAAAAGTCAACCACAAATAAAAAGTCTGGAAAGAACACAAATACATGGAAGTTCAATAGCATGCTACTAAACAATGAATGATCATCTAGGAAATCAAAGATGAGATTAAAAAAAAATACACGGAACAAATAAAAATAAAAATACAAGAGTCCAAAATCTTTGGGATGCAGCAAAAGCTGTTCTAACAGGGAAGATTACAATAGTACAGGCCTACCTCAAGAAACAAGAAAAATCTCCACAAACAGCCTAAACTTACACCTAAAGGGGCTACAAAAAGAAGAGCAAACAAAACCCCAAACCAGTAAAAAGAAGTAAATAATAAAAATTAGAGCATAAATAAACAAAACAGAACTAAAAAAAAATAATAGAACAGATAAATGAAACCAGGAGCTAGTTCTTTGAAAAGATCAATAAAATTGACAAGCTTCTAGCCAGACTTATAAAAAAAAAAAAAAAAACAGAGAGAGAGAGAGGATTTAAATAAACAAAATCAGAAATGAAAGAGGAGAAATAACAACCAACACCAGAGAAATACAGGAGTTATAGGAGGATGTTGTGAAAAATTATATGCCAAAATATTGGACAACTTAAAGAAATGAATAAACTATTAAAAACATATAACCTCTGGGGCACGTAGGTGTCTCAGTCTGTCAAACATCCAACTTCGGCTCAGGTCATGTCTCATGGTTCATGGGTTTGAGGCCCATATCGCACTCTGTGCTCACAGCTCGGAGCCTGGAGCCTACTTCGGATTCTGTGACTCCCTCTCTCTCTGCCCCTCCCCTGCTCATGCTCTGTCTCTCTCTCAAAAATAAATAAACATTAAATATATACATATATTTATATAACCTCTAAAACTGAATCAGGAAGAAATAGAAAATTTCAATGGAATGATTACCAGCAATGAAGTTGAGGCAGTAATCAAAAAAACTCCCAACAAACAGAAGTCCAGGACTGGACGGCTTCACAGGTGAATTCTACCAAACATTTAAAGAGTTAATACCTATTCTCAAATTATTACAAACAATGGAAGAGGAAGGAAAGCTTCTAAATTCAATCTATGAGGCCAGCATTATCCTGATACTAACAACAGATAAAGACACTACAAAAAAGAGAACTACAGGCCAATTTCTCTAATGAACATAGATGCAAAAATACTCAACAAAATATTAGCAAACTGAATTCAAACAATACATTAAAAAAATCATTCACCACGATCCAATGACTTATTCCTGGGATGCAAGGGTGGTTTAATATTCACAAATAAATCAATCAATGAGATACATCACATCAACAAGAGAAAGAACAAAAACCATATGATCATTTCAATAGGTGCAGAAAAAGCATTTGACAAAGTACAACATCCATTCATGATAAAAACCCTCAACAAAGTAGGTTTAGTGGGAACATACCTCAGCATAATAAAGGTCATGTATGAAAAACCCACAGCTAACGAAAAACTGAGGACTTTTTCCCTAAGATCAGGAACAAGACAAGGATGTCCACTCTCACTATTTTTTTCACCATAGTGTTGAAAGTCCTAGCAACAGCAATCCAAAAAAATAAAGGGCATCCAAATTGGTAAGGAATAAGTAAAACTTTCGTTACTTACAGATAACACGATAGTGTATAAAGAAAACCCTGAAGGCTCCACCAAAAAATTCTAGAACTGATAAAAGAATTCAGTAAAGTCACAGGATATAAAATCAATATACAGAAATCTATTGCAATTTCTATACACTAATAATGAAGTAGCAGAAAGAAAAATTAAGAAAACAATCGCATTTACAATCACACCAAAAAGATTAAAATACCTAGGAATAAACTTAACCAAGGAAGTAGAAGACCTGTACTCTGAAAACTATAAAACATCGATAAAAGAAATTGACGATGACACAAACAAATGGAAAGATGTTCCATGATCATGGATTGAAAGAACAAACATTGTTAAAATGTTCATACTATCCAAAGCAGATTTAACGCAATCCCTATCAAAATACTAATAGCATTTTTCACAGAACTAAAGCAAATAATCCTAAAATTTGAGTGGAATCACACAAATCTTGAAAAAGAACAACAAAACTGGAGGTATTACAATCCCAGATTTCAAGATATACTACAAAACTATAGTATACAAAACTGTGGTAATCAAAACAGTATGGTACTGGCACAAAAACAGACAGATAAATCAATAGAACAGAACAGAGAGCCCAGAAATAAACCCATGATTATATGGTCAACAATCTTTGACAAAGGAGGCTAGAACATGTAATGGGGGGAAAAAAAGCAGTATCTTCAACAAATGATTGCGGGAAAACTAAACAGCCACATGCAAAAGAATGAAACTGGACCACTTTCTTACATCATACACAAAAATAAACTCAAAATGGATCAAAGACCTAAACGTGAGACCAGAAACCATAAAAATCATAGAAAAGAACATAGACAGTAATTTGTCTGACATCGGCTATCGAAACATTTTTCTAGATATGTCTCCTGAGGCAAGGGAAACAAAACCAAAACTAAACTATTGGGGGCACCTGGGCGGCTCAGTAGGTTAAGCGTCCAACTTTGGCTCACATCATGATCTTCTGGTCTGTGAGTTCGAGCCCCGTGTCAGGCTCTGTGCTATCATAACAGTTCAGAGCCTGGAGCCTGCTTCAGATTCTGTGTCTCCCTCTCAGCCCCTTCCCCACTCACTCTCTCTCTCTCTCTCTCTCTCTCTCTCTCAAAAAATAAACATTTAAGAAGCGCTTGGGTGGCTCAGTCGGCTGAGCGTCAGACTTCGGCTCAGGTCATGATCTCACAGCTCGTGAGTTCGAGCCCCGCGTCGGGCTCTGTGCTGACAGCTCGGAGCCTGGAGCCTGCTTCTGCATCTGCTTCTGTGTCTCCCTCTCTCTCTGCCCCTAAACCACTTGCATTCTGTCTCTGTCTCTCTCAAAAATAAACATTAAAAAAAATTTAAAAAAAAAATAAACATTTAAAAATAAATAAATAAATAGATAGATAAATAAAAATTTAAAAAATAAACTATTGGGACTACATCAAAAGAAAAAGCTTCTGCACGGTAAAAGAAACAATAAACAAAATAAAAAGACAACCTACTGAATGGGTAAAAATATTTGCAAATGACATATCCAATAAGGGGTTAGTATCCAAAATATATAAAGTACCTACATAACTGAACATCAAAAAAAAAAAAAAAAAAAAAAACACCAAATAATCCAATTAAAAATGGGCAGAAGACATGAACAGACATTTCTCCAAAGAAGACATACAGATGGCCAGAAGACACATAAAAAGATGTTCAACATCATTCATCATGCAAATCAAAACTACAATGAGATATCACCTCATAACTATCAGAATGGCTAAAATCAAAATCACAAGAAACAAGTGTTGGTGAGGATGTGGAGAAAAAGAACCCTTGTGCACTGTTGGTAATGCAAACTGCTGCAACCACTCTGGAAAATAGTATGAAGGTTCCTCAAAAAGTTAAAAATAGAACTACCCTATGATCCAGTGATCACACACTAATGCGTATTTACCCAAAATATACAGAAACACTAATTCAAAGAGATACATGCATCCCTATGTTTATTGCAGCATTATTTACAATAGCCAAATTATAGAAGCAACCTAAGTGTCCATCAACAGATGAATGGATAAAAAAGAAGTGGTGTGCATGTATGTGTGTATATACATACTAAGAAACACTGCACATACATACTAAGGAATATTAGTCATAAAAAAGAATGGAATCTTGCCATTTGCAACAATATGGATAGATCTAGATGGTATAATGCGAAGTGAAATAAGTCAGTCAGTGAAAGACAAATATATGAATTGATCATATGTGATATTTACAAAATAAAACAAATGAACAAAGGAAAAAAGAGACAAAAAAAGACTCTTAACTATAGAGAGCAAATTGGTGGTTACCAGAGGGGAAGTGTTGGGGGGGAGAATGGATGAAACAGGTGAAGAGGATTAAGAGTACACTTATCAAGTGGCTCCTGAATGGCTCAGTCGGTTGGGTGTCCAACTTCGGCTCAGGTCATAATCTCACGGTTCATGTGTTCGAGCCCCACGTTGGGCTCTGTGCTGACAGCACAGAGCCTGGAGCCCACTTTGAGTTCTGTGTGTCTCCCTCTCACTCTGCCCCTCTCCTGCTCTCATTCTGTCTGTCTCTCTCTCTCATAACTAGGTAAATGTTAAAAATAAATTCTAAAAAAAAGTACACTCAGCATGATAAGCACTGAGTAATGTACAGAATTGTTGAATCACTATATTGTACACCTGAAACTAATATAACACTGCATGTTCACTATATTGGAAATACAAATGAAGTAAATAAATAAAATGTTCATAAGGATTAAGAAGGCCTTAAAAGATTTACCTAATAGATTAAGGAAAGAGGGCTAGGTACAGATCACACAACCCAGGGAGAAAGAGGGGCCAGCTACCATCGTGGAAGGCTAATGCCAAGAAAAAGAGATGAGTGGTAAGTCTTTGCCACAGAGAATAATCACTTACCTTTCAAGACCTAGAATGAAAAATATCTTGTTTTGTTTAATGTGCTGGCTCAGGGCGTGGCTAGAACTTTTCACCGAAAGCCTTTAGTTAAAAGTCTGTACCCTTATGACTTATTTGTGAGAAATAAAACAGGGTAATGTCCAGTGTGAGGTGATGGAATGTGGGAAAGGGTCAGCACGTGAGAGAAGTGAGACCCAGAGTAGATGAGTAATTCAGTGGAAGGACCGGAGGGAACAGAGCCTTACATGCCACATCACTGTCCCCAAGTCCAGGAACCCTCCAAGATAAAGGGAGGAGACACTGGGTTTCCCCTAACATAGGATGTTAGAATAGGATATTTTTCTTGAACAACTGAAAACATAGTGACCTCAGCAGATCATAGAGCTTTGGAATATCAGAAACTCCAGCCCATCCTTAGAGATGTGGTATGGCCTTCTGGTCCTTATGAAAGAATCTCAGCACAGCCCTGCTGCCTTTTTATTTCTTCTCTTATACACTCTGAAAAAAGTCATTCATTATGAATAAGTCCCCTGTACTTGAAAAAGAAATTAGCAATCCTTTTGTTTCTCTCTTCATACCTAAGTGAACAGAGATTAGTGAAAAAAGATAAAGCATTTGTTCCATCATGTTATTACTTCTCTAGAACAGTCTCCCCCATGTAGGATGTGTACTACTTAGAGACTGGATGAAGATTCACTATTGTGTGGAAAGGAAATATTAGAAATATTATGTGTTGTGTAATGTTCATAGTTGTAGTTCTCAGTAGCATGTAAGTAACTGACAAACAGACACATCCTGAGAGCGTATGCCCACATTTTAATCGTTTACTTGATGGGACTGAATTGGAGACTATTGATGTTAAAAAGGAAGAAAGAAAGAAAGAAAGAAAGAAAGAAAGAAAGAAAGAAAGAAAG